>NW_021623160.1:0-3570 GCF_004785775.1 Grammomys surdaster | reverse complement strand
TTTCACCTTGGGAATTTGGAAAAAGATCAAAGCAAACACCAAATTTCATAGCTGGAAAGATTTCAGTGACATCAGTGTAGAAATTAGAGAAAAAAGGAACAGCAGTAACACGAAAAGAAATATAGAGAGGTGATGGAACAGAGTTCTTTTCTTCAAAATATAAATATTGATCAAATCTTATCTAAACTAACCAAAGGAAATAGCAAATGTCAAATCTAATATAGTAAAACACAAAAGTGGAGTCCTTCATTATGACAGCACAACTGATATTCAGAAAATTTTAGGGTTTAAGAAAATGACTATGTGCTTGCATAAATGTCTGTGTATCTCTTGTTTACTTGATGCCTATAGAAAGCAGAATAGATCATTGAATTCCGTGAAAAAGTGCCACAGCCCATGGGGATTCTACAAGACCCTAGAGAAGGGGGGCAAAAGAGTAGAGGTACAAGAAACACAACGACTGAGAGCAAGTCTGGATTCTGATCTAGCTCTGCAAGTTTAATTTCAGGGGCAGGTTATAAAGACACATCAAAACTGGAAGTTTAGGAGAGGGTCATTGCTTTGGGCTATCCCACTATTGAATTCTTTTTGTCTAAGACCATTCCACTGTCTTATCCTCATTGCCCAAGGATATCCCACTATTATATCCTTATTGCCCAAGGCCATCTCACTATCATAACAGGCTCCCAGGAAATACCAGATGTTCTTTAAGATCCTGGGACCTGAAACTCGAGAACGTCCTTTCTTAACCCTTTACTGACTAGGCTTTACAGAAAAACAGGCAATTTCCTTGGTTTGGCTTCCAGCATCTCCTCTCTTTGAACAGTTTTTAATGAGGCAAGTAGGTGAATGCAGACATTAAAAAAATCACATCTGCAGATAAGTGGGCATTAACTAAAGGGGGAAAATATTGAGCTTACCCTTCCAGTATCATTTGTAATGGTGTTGTTTGGGGGAGGAGCGGGCTATTTATTTCATGGGCCACATAGGATATCAAGTGTACTACCCAGCTGCTGTGAGACATAAGAAATCAACACCAACCTCTATGCAATAAAGTTTGCTTTTCAGGGGACTCAGAAGTGGACAATTTGGGTCCTCCCACTCTGGTACCTCATCATGCACCCCTTGCAGGTACCCACATTTTGTCCGCAACATGCTGAACCAACGTGCACAGAACTGAGTTTTTGTGGGCAACTGACAACAGTGACAATTACCTGTATTATTTGGATCCTGAGGCATTTTCCAGGCAACAACTTCTAGGAAGGTTTCCCAACACTAGCAATGGAGTTTTCATTTAACAACATATGACTTCTACAAGCAGTATTTTCTACCTAGGCAAGGTGCTTAGACTAATATATTAATAAGCTTTCAAACTGAGATTCCGTAAAACATTTTCATATATTCATGTTTTGATTCATTATATCCTTCATCTTACCATCTAATCTTTGTATATACCAACCACCTCATTCTCATATTCATACCCTCCGCTTCCATATTTTGTGTTCTGGAATGTCTTTTTCCTTAAGGTTTCCTTTTCTTGCTCTCCTTCTAATGGCCTCTTTCTAGCATCCTTTTCTTTATATGCACTTCAATTTAAACACAGTAACATTGTAACTAGGATACTCGCATGACAGAGAATGTATACTATTTTTCTATCTGTGCCTGGGTTACTCATTAAGTATATTTTCCAGTTCCATCTATTTTCCTAAGAAGTTCATGATTTTATTTTTATAATTGAATGAAATTTCATTGTGTACACTCATTACAATTTCATTTCTCAGTTGAAGGGCATAGAGGCTGAACTTATTTTCTAGCTATTGTGAGTAGAGTCATATTGAGTACAGATGTTCAACTACCTTTTAGTAGTATACTCTTAAGTACATTGGAGTATACACCTAAGTACATAGTAGCATACACCTAAGTGTGTAGTATTATACACCTATGTACATAATAGTGTGCCCTTAAGTATATAGTAGTGTCCATTTAAGTATATAGTAGTATAGATGTAGAAGCTTACATCTCACCTCCAGTGACATATTTCCTCCAGCAACTTCACAGCTCCTAATTTTCCCAAAAGATCCACCAATTGGAGACCAAGTGTTCAAATGCCTGAAATTTATAGGGGACATCTCTTTCAAACCAGAACACTGTGGTATGCTTCATCTGGGGTATTTTTTGAGGCATCTGTAAACTGCCATATTTCTCTGGTTTGTTTCTCAATTCTTCATTTGATAGTTAGGAAAGCTATTAATGTTTGTATGTTAATTTTATTTCTTGTCCCATTGATAAAAATATCAATCCAAATATTGTCTAGCAAACACTTTCAGGACTCGTATTGATAGGATTATATCATCTAAAAGTAAAGGTACTTTGACATACATATATTATATATTACATATCATATATCATATATTATATATCCCTCCCTCTTTGTGTGTGCCTATGTATAGTTGGGGAGTTCATGTATGACCAAGTATGTGGATAGAGACCAAAGGACAACTTCCACCATGTGGATTTCGGAGATCAGGTTTAAATGCAAACACCTTTTCCTTTCCTCTTGAGCCATTTCACTACCCTTTGATGTGTCCCTGAATTTGGTTAGACAGTATTTTATAGAGAAGTTTTTTAGTCAATGTTCACCATAGATTTTAATCTACACTTTTCTTTTTTATTGAATATTTGACTTAATTTTTATCAAGGTAATGCTTTAGAAAAATACTTGATTGTGTGCCATTTTCCTTATTTTTCTCTTATGATCAGTGATCTTATGATCACTGTTTCTTTTTTTCTTATTTGTTTATTCAAGACAGGGTTTCTCTGTATAGCCCAGGCTGTCCTGGAACTCACTCTGTATACCAGGATGGCCTTGAACTTAGAAATCTGCCTGCCATTGTCTCCCAAGTGCTGGGATCAAAGATGTGTGCCACCACTGCCCAGCTTTTTCTTTCGTTTATGGAATAATTGTAGAACCTTGTTCTCTGAATGAATGTCTGGAAAAATTCATCTGAGATTGAACATTTTTTAGTTAGAGAGTATGTTAATATTTGAAAAGTCATTGCTTTTTATAAGCCTGTCTAGTTTTTGAGGTTTATTTTGTTTACTTGTGGAAGTGTTTTCCTTGCATATATATGTCTTTGATTCCGGTGTCCGGTGCCTAGGTTTTAATAGGGCATTATGAACTATCAAGTGGGTACTAGTAACAGAATCTTTGTCCTGCAGAAGAACAGTGAATGTTTTTAGCTGCTGAGCCATTTCTCCATCAATACCTGCTTAATTGTTTTAAATGCAATAATAGTTACATTTTGGTAGTTTAATATATATGTATAAATAATAATAAAATAATTAAAATTAATATATATTAATATAAATATATGTATACACAGACACACACACAAATTCATCAATATCTTTTAGACTTTCAAGTTTAGTGGTATATGACTTTTAAGGTAAACCCTAAAAATTTTCTGAATTTTACTTGTGCTGTCATAATGAATGACCCCCCTTTTGTGATCTACTGTATTACATTTGACTTTTGCTATTTCTTTTGGTTAGTTTAGATAAGATTTGATC
>NW_021623159.1:0-5771 GCF_004785775.1 Grammomys surdaster | reverse complement strand
GAAATAATGCACTTTAAATTTACTTTTCTTTTTTATGTGTTTGCATAAATGTCTCTGCATCTCTTGTTTACTTGATGCCTATAGAAAGCAGAATAGATCATTGAATTCCCTGAAAAAGTGCCACAGCCCATGGGGATTCTATGAGACCCTAGGGAAGGGGGGAAAAGAGTAGAGGTACAAGAAACACAACGACTGAGAGCAAGTCTGGATTCTGATCAATCTCTGCAAGTTTAATTTCAGGGGCAGGTTATAAAGACACATCAAAACTGGAAGTTTAGGAGAGGGTCATTGCTTTGGGCTATCCCACTATTGAATCCTTTTTGTCTAAGACCATCCCACTGTCTTATCCTCATTGCCCAGTACTATCCCACTATCATATCCTTATTGCCCAAGGCCATCTCACTATCATAACAGGCTCCCAGGAAATACCAGATGTTCTTTAAGTTCCTGGGACCTGAAACTCGAGAACGTCCTTTCTTAACCTTTTACTGACTAGGCTTTACAGAAAAACAGGCAATTTCCTGGGTTTGGCTTCCAGCATCTCCTCTCTTTTAACAATTTTTAATGAGGCAAGTAGGTGAATGCAGACATTAAAAAAATCACATCTGCAGATAAGTGGGCATTAACCAGAGGGGGGAAAATATTGAGCTTACCCTCCCAGTATCATCTGTAATGGTGTCTTTTGGGGGAGGAGAGGACTATTTATTTCATGGGCCACATAGGATATCAAGTGTACTACCCAGTTGCTGTGAGACATAAGAAATCAACACCAACCTCTATGCATTAAAGTTTGCTTTTCAGGGGACTCAGAAGCGGACAATTTGGGTCCTCCCACTCTGGTACATCATCATGCACCCCTTGCAGGTACCCACATTTTGTCCGCGACATGCTGAACCAGCGTGCACAGAACTGAGTTTTTGTGGGCAACTGACAACAGTGACAATTACCTGTATTATTTGGATCCTCAGGCATTTTCCAGGCAACAACTCCTAGGGAGGTTTCCCAACACTAGCAATGGAGCTTTCATTTAACAACATATGACTTCTACAAGCTGTATTTTCTACCTATGCAAGGTGCCTTGACTAATATATTAATAAGCTTTCAAACTAAGATTCCATAAAACATTTTCATATACTCATGTTTTGATTCATTATATCCCTCATCTTACCATCTAATCTTTGCATATACCAACCACCTCATTCTCATATCCATACCCTCCACTTCCATATTTTGTGTTCTGGAATGTCTTTTTCCTTAACGTGTCCTTTTCTTGTTCTCCTTCTAATGGCCTCTTTCTAGCATCCTTTTCTTTATATGCACTTCAATTTAAACACAGTAACATTGTAACTAGGATACTCATATGACAGAGAACATATACTATTTTTCTATCTGTGCCTGGGTTACCTCATTAAGTATATTTTCCAGTTCCATCTACTTTCCTAAGAAGTTCATGATTTCATTTTTATAATTCAATGAAATTTCATTGTGTACACTCATTACAATTTCATTATCTATTTCTCAGTTGAGGAGCACAGAGGCTGAACCTATTTTCTAGCTATTGTGAGTAGAGTCATATTGAGTACAGATGTTCAACTACCTTTTAGTAGTATATTCTTAAGTACATTGGAGTATGCATCTAAGTACACAGTAGCATACACCTAAGTGTGTAGTATTATACACCTATGTACATAATAGTGTGCCCTTAAGTATATATTAGTGTCCATTTAAGTATATAGTAGTGTACACCTAAGCCTATACTAATATATACCTAGATATATAGTAGTATATATCTAAGTAATTTGAATATAATTAATATTGGATAGCTGGGTCACATTGAAATCGCTTTTCAGCTTTTTGAGTAAAGTTCACAGTGATTTCAATAGTGACTGTGTGAGTGTGCACTCCCACCAGTGTTTCTCTTCCCCAACATTTTCTTTTTAAAACTTTTTAAAGTGTTATACAATTTATTTAAAATTTTTATTATAAATAAAATTCAAATAAATAAATAAATAAAACACACCAAAACTAATGATACTCAAATTCTGTACAACTTAGTAAATTCATATATGGTTAGAATACATATTCAAAAGGATGCTGTGAAGCTTCACATTAAGTATTACATTTTCATTATCATCTCAATTCACTCAATTATCCACCATCAAAACCACAACTCTGTGACTGAATTAGAATTAAAACGATAGTTAGTCATATATTCTCTTTAAATACTTTTGCTAATTACCTGCATCTACTCCTTTCTCATCCCTTTATGTTTGGATATTCTTTCCTTTTCCCAAGGATTCATACACATTTTGTCTTTTTTTTTTTCTTGACAATGGTCATTTCACCTGGAGTAAGATGAGTTCTCAAATTAATTTTTGCATTATTTTCCTGATGACTAATAATGTTAAAAAGTTTAAAAATTGGGGATCAGGCATTTGTTTTTCTCTTTCTGGTAGAATTCTTGGTTCCATGACACATGTTTTGTTCCAGTTGTTTGTTGTCTTGATGTTCAATATTTTAAAAATTCTTTGTACATTCTAGACACACATGTCCTTGAAACAGTTAACTAGCAAAGGTCTTCACCCATTCTGTAGCCTGCATCTTCACAAGACTAATGAGTTCCATTGGTTCATAAAAGTCTTTTAATTTAGCAAGGTCCTACATGTCCATTATTGGCCTTGTTTTTAGAGTGGGATGAGTCCTATTGAAGAAGTTCTTACGTGTGCCTCTATACTACTGTTTCCTTTAGCAGTTTCATAGTTTTTGAAACTTCTGTTGAGGTTCTTGATCCACTTGTGATTGGTGTGTGTGTGTGTGTGTGTGTATGTGTGTGTGTAAGGGTGTCTGTCTGTCTGTCAGTGAAGTTTTATTTGCAGGATGAGTGATTAAGATCTAAACTCACTCTTTTACATAGAGCATTTCAGTTTCCAAAGCATCATTTACTGAAGATCTTATCTTTCCCCAAAGTATATTTTTCTCATTTTGTCAAGTATAAAGAGCCTACAATTCTGTTTACATATATCTTGATTTTCTATTCCATTAATCTCTATGCCTGTTTTTGTAACAGTGCAATGTTGTTGTTTTTTAACTATATCTATGTAGTATAACCTGAAATAAGTAACTTTTTTTCCAAAATTGGTTTGATCATCTGAGGGATTTTTTTGCTTTCATATGAATTTATTATTCAATTTGTTCTTTGAAAATTTCATACATGTATAAATTACATTCTGATTATTGAAACCCCTCACCTTCTCTGATCACTCTCAGTCTTTATTAACCTCCATTCCCTATAGTTTTCTTTTAAAACATTCACATAAATTTATCTATGACTCACTGGTAAAGCCATGACCATGACCATCTGTAAGACTGTGGGGTTGAACTACCCATTGAAACCTAGTTGGGACCTCAGTAAGTGTACAACTGAAGATAGTTGTATACCCAGAATCGTGTCACCCAGAATCCTTAAGTATCTAACAATTCAGCAGGGGTTAGTGATGTTTCATGTATCTCCTCTCTAACCTGTGATTCACCATTGATGAATGTCAGACTTGTCCATTGCAAGCACTTTCAGATGAGTTTACTTGATGCATTCACTCTGCCATGCTCTTAAGGCAGCGTTTTATAGCACTTTTCTCTTTATTTTCCAACTCTGAAATTCACTCCATTTTCTCTTCTTCAATAAATTCTGAGCATTAGAGGTGATTTTATAATGTACCATTTAGGAGTGAGCATTTAACCATTTTGTATGAATTTTAAGATTTTTAATTCTGTTGATAATGCTATTAAAATTTTGATTGGGATTGTGTTGGAACTGTACATTGCTTTTGGTAGGATAGCCGTTTTGTTGTTATTGTTGTTGCTTTGTATTGTTTTAACATTAATTTCCCTAGTCTTTGAACAGGAGATTTTCCATTTCGTAATGTCTGCACCACACTTTTGAGGTTTTCATTGTAGAGGATATATCTCCGCTTTCTTGTATTCATTACATTTCTATTGTTGTGATAAAACACAATGAACGGGGGAATATATAGAAGGGATCCTTTGTTTGAGGCTTATGGTTCTAAAGAGATGAAGGTATGTTATTACTATGGCTGGAAGTATGACACCATTCATGTAGGCACAGTATTGGAGCAGTGATTGAGATCTCACACATGAATTCACAAATAGAAAGTAGAGAGATCTTTCAAAATGGTGCCAGTCTTGTAGAAGCTTACATCTCACCTCCAGTGACATATTTCCTCCAGCAAGTTCACAGTTCCTAATTTTCCCAAAAGATTCACCAATTGGCGACCAAGTATTCAAATGCCTGAAATTTATAGGGGACATCTCTTTCAAACCAGAACACTGTGGTATGCTTCATCTGGGGTATTTTTTGAGGAATCTGTAAATCCCCTTATTTCTCTGGTTTGTTTCTCAATTCTTCATTTGATACTTAGGAAAGCTATTAATGTTTGTATGTTAATTTTATATCTTGTCCCATTGATAAAAATATCGATCCAAATATTGTCTAGTAAACACTTTCAGGACTTGTATTGATAGGAATATATCATCTAAAAGTAAAGGTACTTTGACATGCATATATTATATATTACATATCATATATCATATATTATATATCCCTCCCTCTTTGTGTGTGCCTATGTATAGTTGGGGAGTTCATGTATGACCAAGTATGTGGATAGAGAGCAAAGGACAACTTCCACCATGTGGATTTCGGAGATCAGTTTTAAATGCAAACACCTTTTTCTTTCCTCTTGAGCCATTTCACTACCCTTTGATGTCTCCCTGAATTTGGTTAGACAGTATTTTATAGAGAAGTTTTTAAGTCAATGTTCACCATAGATTTTAATCTACACTTTTCTTTTTTATTGAATATTTGACTTAATTCGTATCAAGGTAATGCTTTAGAAAAATACTTGATTGTTTGCCATTTTCCTTCTTTTTCTCTTATGATCAGTGATCTTATGATCACTGTTTCTTTCTTTCTTATTTGTTTATTCAAGACAGGGTTTCTCTGTATAGCCCAGGCTGTCCTGGAACTCACTCTGTAGACCAGGCTGGCCTTGAACTTAGAAATCTGCCTGCCACTGTCTCCCAAGTGCTGGGATCAAAGACGTGTGCCACCACTGCCCAGCTTTTTCTTTCTTTTATGGAATAATTGTAGAACCTTGTTCTCTGAATGAATGTCTGGAAAAATTCATCTGAGACTGAACATTTTTTAGTTAGAGAGTATGTTAATATTTGAAAAGTCATTGCTTTTTATAAGCCTGTCTAGTTTTTGAGGTTTATTTTGTTTACTTGTGGAAGTGTTTTCCTTGCATATACGTGTCTTTGATTCAGGTGTCCGGTGCCTAGGTTTCAATAGGGCATTGTGAACTATCAAGTGAGTACTAGTAACAGAATCCTTGTCCTGCAGAAGATCAGTGAATGTTTTTAGCTGCTGAGCCATTTCTACATCAATACCTGCTTAATTGTTTAAAGTGCAATAATAGTTACATTTCGGTAGTTTAACATATATGTATAAATAATAATAAAATAATTAAAGTTAATACATATTAATATAAATATATATACACACAGACACACACACACACAAATTCATCAATATCTTTTAGACTTTCAAGTTTAGTGGTATATGATTTTTAAGGTAAAATCTAAAAATTTTCTAAATTTCACTTGTGCTGTCATAATGAATGACCCCCGTTTTGTGATCTACTGTATTAGATTTGACTTTTGCTATTTCTTTTGGTTAGTTTAGATAAGATTTGATC
>NW_021623158.1:0-1815 GCF_004785775.1 Grammomys surdaster | reverse complement strand
CTCTCTTTTTGTCACCTGTCTATATGTGTTTTCTTTTTGCTCCTGTCCCCTTTCCTCTAATTTCTACACTGATGTCACTGATATCTTTCCAGCTACAAAGTTTGGTGTTTGCTTTGTTCTTTTTCCAAATTCCCAAGGTGAATCATTAACTATTATATTAGAAATCTGTGATGTTTTAATGTTGGTACTTTGAGCTTGGAATGTTGCTCTTAGGGCTGTTTTCATTTTATCCTACAGGTTAGAGGATGTTTTATTTCCATCTTCATGTGATTGTTGTACTCTTTTTGTTTTTGACTTCTTCATCATTCAGTTGTGAGTTGTTAAATCTCCATAAGTTTGTTTGTGTTCTGGAATTTCTCTCTTATTTTATTCGTAGTCATTTCATTGTTGTTGAGTAGAATATAAGAAATTATTTCAACTTATATTGGTTAAGACTTCCTTTGGGTCCTAATGTCTATCTACTTGAGTGATAGTTCTATAGGCTGCTGAGAACGATATGTATTCTACAGTGTTTATATTTAGTGTTCTATAGATATCTGTTAAGCCAGTTTTATCTGGGACATGATTTAATCTTCTTTACTGTTTAGTGATATGATGTGTCAACCATTCGGAGTGAGACTACTGTTTGTGACTTTATATCTACTAGTATTTTCTGTGTAGAACTGGATGAACCTGTGATTAAAATTGCACTGCCCTCTCAATGCATTATTCCTTTAATCAATACCAAGCAATGTTTATCATTCCTCAAAATATTTTGGTTCAAGATTGTTTGATCAGATTAAATCACAAACATTTACTTGCTTTCTAGTTCCATTTGCCTAGAACACTTTGATTGATCATGTCATTATAAAGTCACATTAATCATTAATGATAAAATGCAACAAACACATACTTCTCACTTTATAATGCAATATCCTAGCCTGTGTTTTTGATAAAGGAATTGGTATTAATATGCAATCATCATTGAAAGATATCTGTTAATTCCTGTCATTTTGATGATTTTGCCAAGGTACATAAACTGTTTTTTTATTTCTTATTTAACTATTGGTCTAGTTTGGTTAATGATTTGTCTGATAAAATACTCTTACCAGAAGTAACTTAGGAACAAGAAGTGCTTATCTGACTTACACTTTCAGGTCAATCATCAACCTAGAGTTGAAGTCAGGGCAGGATCTCGAGAAAGAAGTGAAGTGAAATCAGTTTACAAATCAGCTTAGCAATTTAATCACTGTCTAACAGTTAGTTTTCTCATACAGACCAGGTCCACATATTTATACTGTGGGCCCTACTACCTCAATGATCAATCAAGACAATCACTCAAATACATAGCCACAAGCAAATCTGATGGGGGTAATCTCTTAATTGCGACTCTAATGTGACACTGGGATGTATCAAGTTGGCTGCTGAAACTAACACATGATGATATGGTTTTACAAATAATATTTTTTCTGAATTCTATTTTGTAGAACAGGCATGGTGGCTATTAATTCATTTTGTAAATTTTTAAACATAATTTTTTTTATTTCTCCTTCATTTATGACAAGCAGCACTGCTAGGTATAATACTTTGACTTACAGTGGTTTTATTTTTAGAACTTAAAATACAGATGTCCAGCATTTCTGCCTTTTAAAATTATTGATGAGTCTGTTATTCTGAGAGGCCTTCTTTTATATTTGGCTTAGTGATTTGCTCTTACTGATTTCAATGGACTTTCTTAGTTTACACAGTCATGAGAAGGGAAAGAATAAACATGCAGGCCACTGCTTTTTTGCCTTCACCTAGGTTTTTCCTCCATTGTACTTCTCAGGATCCCTC
>NW_021623157.1:0-1411 GCF_004785775.1 Grammomys surdaster | reverse complement strand
AAGAGAGGAGCACCTTGTCACCTGCTGAACCCAATAAACACTGTCACCGAGATTTTTCTAGGAAAAACAGCCATCAGCTTTCTTATCATAGAAGCCAAAAAGCTGCTGGCCCCTTTAAGAGCAGCTTATGCAGACAATCAGTCCTTGGCAATGCTTCTCCAGCTCAGCTTGATTGCTAGCTACAGGTGCATGGCAACCCAGGTCCTATTGTAGCAAGGTCTATTGTGGTGAACAAGGTCTTTCCAGCCTGCTCAAGGTTGGGGGAAGGCACAGGAAGAAAGAAAGGAAGGAAGGAAGGAAGAAAGGAAGGAAGGAAGGAAGGAAGGAAGGAAGGAAGGAAGGAAAGGTGTGGGGAATGGTTAGCTCATGCATGGACGCAGGTGTGGGTTTTTGAATCTTGTTGAGCTGTTGTGATTTCCATGGTGCCAAAGAGACTGGAGCTCCGGAGTTTTGACTGAGTTCACTCCATGCAAGGCACTGGGCTGGTGCAATGGGGCCCCACCCGGTAGGGGGAGTTCTCACTCTGTCTGAAGTTCCATGGAGGCACAGAGCTCTTGGATTGGGGATCCTTGGGCCAGGAAGTGGACAGGGACCAACTGGTCTCAAACTCTTGGACTCTCAGATGCCGCTGAGAGGCCATGAAAGGACTGAGACTGTGGGTGTGTGGGTGCATGACCAGCCAGCCCATGGCTGAGAGAAACGAGGTGGGGGGAGAGAAGAAAAAGGCCCCAGCAGCACCCCGAGGGAGAGACTTGGTTACTGTACTCGCTTAGCAGGCTCAGTGGCTCAGCTAGCTTGCTTCAAGGAGTGGTCCCTGTGGCTGGAACTTAGAGAAGCCTTCCAGGCGGGAGGTTTGGTGCAGCAGCTGCTGCTACAGCAGCTCATTAAAGGCCTTCACCGCATTTCCCCACAGCAGGCCCCAAAGACAGGAAAAAGTCCATGGTTCCAAAAGGGTTTATTTTCATGGTGGATGTAGATGGATCTTGCAGTACCCCCAAAACTCAGGACAGACCTGAATTATATAGGAAGAAAGAAGGGGGTAGGGTCTGGGGAGGAATGCTGAATTGGCTCTGCCCTCTGGCTTTCAGGTATCTCATTAGTATGTAAATCTTTCTAGGGCCTGAGGCCTGTAGTCACACCCTCTACCTGTGCTCTTTGGGAGGGGCTGTGTTGCCCTACATGACTGAACAGTGCAGGTCAATGGAGATCTATGCCATGTGTCAGGAGCCTGGATTCTGGGAGCACGGTGGAATATGCCTGTCCCTTGCAGGGTCTCTGGACTACTTCCAGCCAGCACTTCTACCAAAAAACAAGACCCCTTTCACTGCCAACATCAAGGAAGGAAGGAGGAAAGGAAGGAAGGGAGGAAGGAAGGAAGGAAGGAAGGAAGGAAGGAAGGAAGGAAGGAAGG
>NW_021623156.1:0-3768 GCF_004785775.1 Grammomys surdaster | reverse complement strand
TGTTGGGAGCCGACTCTTAGCCGAAAGTGGCTATCATCTTTACAGCCATCTTGAGCCATATACCCTGACAAGAGACTTGTTTCAACAGCCTGCAATAGCTGAGCGCACACTGATAAACATCTTGTTACACTGTTTAGTGCCCCCAGCTGCCAGGTGCTCCTGGTATCCATGGCTACAAGGCACGTGACGTAGTGGCTTCAGTTGAGATTGTCCACGAGGGCAAGTCACGTGGTAAAGGGTATAAATACCCGGATTTCCTTTCTATTGAGGAGTGAGGAGTAGGAGGTAGAAAGTAGGAGGTAGTGAGTAGTAGGAGGTAGTAGGAAGTAGGAAGTAGAGGAAGGAGTGAGAAAGTGAGAGGTGTCAGGAGACTGAAGGAGTGAGAATATAGTAAGAAGAGAGGAGAATAAAGAAGAGACTTGAAGAGACGCCACCGGACTCTGTCTTGTATCTATCTTTTGCGTCTCTCGCCCCCTTTTCCCCCTTCCTCTGTCCCCACTCTCTCTCTTGCTAGACCCTGACCTGCGGACCGGAGCAGCAGAACCGGCCGGCCTTTACAAAGTAGCAGAACCCGATGGCCGTTACAAAAGAAACGGCAGCTACAAAGTGGCGCCCAGACGTGCGGCAGCAAGAACCAGAGACCCAGTGAGGGACGTTACTGGAAGGAGGATTGACTGAAAATTCAGAGGTGAAACAGAGGTGATTGCCACAGAAAACTGCCGTGTGGAGACCAGTAAGTCATAGTAATAATGGGGCAAGAAATAAGTCAGCCTGAACTCAACTCTCTGGTTTTGTTCTGTTGCTTGCTGTTTACGTGTATCAATTGTCTGCTTTTGTTTCACTGTTTAAATGTTGCCTTTCATGCCCAAAAGAAAAAGAAACACATAGAATCCAAAATAGGACCAAAGGTTGAAGTAATCAATTTGTCAGAGCCAGATTGTGCTGACCTAGAGGAAGAGGCAGCCAAATATTTTGATCCTGAATGGCCTTCTTCCCGAAGGCCCCATCCCTGTGCTCCTCCACCTCCAGATGCTCCTGCTATGGAGATGGTGGTTGAAGATCACAGAAAGGAGTTGCAGGACAAAATTTCTTTTCTTAAACAACAAATTTCTCTCCTTAAAGAACAAATAGAGTTAGAGGAAGAGTATCAGGACTTAATTAATCAGATACAAAAATTAAAGACAGGGAAGAGGTCTCAAGAGGGCAAGGAAAATT
This sequence comes from Grammomys surdaster, assembly GCF_004785775.1. Taxonomy (NCBI): domain Eukaryota; kingdom Metazoa; phylum Chordata; class Mammalia; order Rodentia; family Muridae; genus Grammomys; species Grammomys surdaster. Next base: position 2,553 of record NW_021623156.1, on the reverse strand, counting down.
CCTCAGGTCCTCGAGTTCCTCAACCTGGAGTCCAAAGACAGCCCCTGTCCTCTGGTTTCAGTTCAGCCACAGATCAACCAGAGGAGGGAGAGGCTGAGGTTTTCCCTGTATCAGAGACTAGAGATGTTCAAGGAGTTGCATGGAGACATCACACAGGGTTTAACTTTCAAATTATTAAAGAATTAAAAAATTCAGTGTCACAATACGGTGCCACTGCTCCCTTTACTCTTGCAATCTTAGAATCTGTTGCAGAGGAGTGGCTGACTCCTGGTGATTGGGATACTCTAGTGAGAGCAGTTCTTAGCGGTGGTGACCATCTTATTTGGAAATCAGAGTATCATGAGAATTGTAAAGAGACAGCTAGGAGAAACATTCAGGCAGGTAATGGTTGGTCCTTTGATGCCTTAGTAGGAGAAGGAGAATTTGCTTCTAGTGATAACCAGATGCAATATGACCCATGCTTATTTGCTCAAATTCAAAATGCGGCCATGAAGGCTTGGCGCAAACTCCCAGTAAAGGGAGACCCTGGTGCATCTTTGACCTCAGTCAGACAAGGGCCTGATGAACGATTTTCTGATTTTGTTCATCGATTAATGACAACAGCAGGGAGGATTTTTGGTAATGCAGAGGCAGGTATAGATTATGTGAAACAACTTGCATATGAAAATGCCAATTCTGCCTGCCAAGCAGCCATTAGACCCTATAGGAAAAACACAGATCTTACTGGGTATATCAGACTCTGTTCTGATATAGGGCCCTCCTACCAACAGGGCTTAGCTATGGCAGCCGCCATGCAAGGACAATCAGTAAGAGACTTTTTGGCAAGTAGAGACAAAAAGGCCTGTTTTAAATGTGGCAAGCCTGGACACTTTTCAAAATATTGCAAAGCAGAAAATGAGTTAACCCAGAGACAGCCCAGAAAACAGCCTGGGCTATGCCCACGTTGCAAACGTGGAAGGCATTGGGCTAGTGAATGTAGGTCCAAGACAGATGCACAAGGAAACACCCTTTCCTATAATCAGGGAAACGGGAACAGGGGCCAGCCCCAGGCCCCGAACCAATACAAGCCAAAACAGGCTTACGGGGCAGTCAGTTTCATACCGACAAACAACAACCCCTTTCAGAACTTAGTCGAGCAACACCAGGAAGTGCAGGACTGGACCTCAGTTCTGCCACCCACACAGTATTAACCCCAGAAATGGGACCTCAGCCCTTACCCACTGGAGTGTTTGGACCACTCTATCCAAATGTGTTTGGCCTGATAGTGGGAAGAAACAGTGCTACTATGCAAGGACTACAAATTTTTCCTAGAGTTATAGACAATGATTATCAAGGTGAAATTAAGGTTATGGCCAAGACAATACAGAATATAGTCACCATTCCTACAGGAAGGAAGATAGCTCAACTATTGTTACTTCCATTGATTCCTACTAATCACAAATCTTCGGATTCTGAAGGAAAATCTGCTACAGATAGATTCTGGCATCCTAATACCAAAAAGAATTTTACAACAGTCCTCTGGAAAGACCCATTAACTGGAACCTGGAATGGGCCAGATCCAGTGCTTATCTGGGGAAGAGGATCTGTCTGCATATATTCCCAAACGGCAGATGCCGCACGATGGCTGCCAGAGAGACTGATCAAACAAATAGACAATAATAACAAATCCAGGGAGGAGAAACCCCCTGAGAAGCGTATTTTTCCTTTACAGGAAACATGAAGATGCTTCACTGGAGCGAATCAACCAGTATACCTGACTTGGGAAGTTCTCAGTGTGGAAGAAGACATTACCACCCACGCCTCCAGGGTGGCTCTATTAGACTCTTGGTTCCCTGATTTATGATTTAGTGGTACATTGTTTAAACCCAAGAGATAACCCATTACCATAGTTACTATAGTTGTGTTTTAGGTTTGAGATTGATTGAGACAGGAATAGAGATTTTCTTACTTGTTTTGTTAAGATCAAAGCTATGATCAGTTCTGTACTTATATAGATTAGATTTAGAAAATAGTGTTATAGAATAGAAGAGGCTTATACTTTTTACTCCTCCAACAGAAGAAGTTATGTACTACCCTTAAAAAGAGTGTTACATTTACGCTAACCATTCAGGCATTGCTAAGTCTCTTGTATCTCGAGTTCATGCTGCTCAACAAACTGATGGCTTTTGTACTACAACAGATAGACGTTACACAAATGAAACCCATACAGGTCCATTATTACAGGCTGGAAGTAGGGGACTAAAACCTCTGTCATCAAGACTGACGAGGATTAACCCTTAACTTACGCGCTAAGCCGGATAGTCAATGACGGGTAAGAGAACACCTCAAGACCCTTGCCCCTAACTGGAAGGCCTCACCATCCTAAGACAGGAGCTCAACCAATGACTGTTGAGTATCCAGAGACGGGAAAGGGAGGCTGGGGTCTTTTGTTCCAACCTAAGGCAGGCACGGTTTCCGTAAGTTTTCCCAGCCTTCCCTTTTGAAAACAAATTTAAAAAGGGGGACCTGTTGGGAGCCGACTCTTAGCCGAAAGTGGCTATCATCTTTACAGCC
>NW_021623155.1:0-7579 GCF_004785775.1 Grammomys surdaster | reverse complement strand
AGCTGTCCTCTTCTTAGGTATCTTCATTTTCTTCACCACTGCTTTGTACTAAAAAAAAACCCAAATTTTACTATAATGTAGTGAAAATTAAGGTTTGTGCACTATACCACAAATACCAAAAACAAAAGAAAAAAATAAAAAAACAAATGGGAACAAAAAGACAAGCACACACAACAAAAGTTGAAGAGATGGAGGAAAATGAGAAACATACCACTAACAGGGTACTGATGGAACGGACCTCAAACCTGATAGTTATAAAGGATCAAGGACATTATTTAAGCGAGTAAAATAATTCTTACTATTAGCATGTGATAGTAATTAAGTAATGTTTATTTTATTATTTGGGAGCATATATTTATTCAAACTATCATAAATTTTCAGCGATTAACATTAACAAACCATGAGCAAAGTAATATAAAATCCATGGTACATATTTAAATTTGTTTATAAGAATGAATGCTTCTCAAAGGAAAAAAATTAGGGTAAATGGAAAGTATATACAATTGCAGCAGTGTACTTTGTCAGAAAGTTGGTTCAATTGTAACATCTAGGGTAAAAGGGATCTTCAGAGCTTCTTGTCTTCAGCTACAAGTGTGCTGCTCAGAGGGGAACAGCATAAAGACAGGAATGACTTAAAATTTCAGACAAGTATGTAAAGTATAAAGCTAAAAATGAGAAGACTTTAACCAAAGGCATGAGATTTGGGATAAAGAAAACTTACAGTAATTGCTGGCTATTGATGAACTGGTAGCAGAGGGAAAATTACATTTTTCAGGAATGATGAGCATCAGAGAGTCCTTATGTTCTTGTAGACCTTTCTGCTTCTGAGCACATACCAACAATGCTAAATTAGCTGAGTATTTACTTAAAAGAGATCAAATTAAGTGTCATTGAATTATTAGCTATAGATTTTGTGGGTAACTCAAATTTATTGTATGTAATGATGGTATTTTTAAACTTTATATGACATATTAACATTAAGTTAAATGTTTACAAAATAATGACATCTTAATAACAATTTATATGTTCTATAGTTTACACCATACTCATATAAACACTATACATCTCTGCATAAAAATCCAAACATGTGCACATAGAAAGAAATGATTTCAATATTCATAGATTTTAGATATTTCTTTTGTAAACTAGACTACTCCTCATATTTGTTACCATTAATGTAATTTAATATGCAGGGTATATGGTAAATAGCTTAATTAAACTGGACACAATTTTGCCTTTAGATGATTCAGGTGAATTTCTTTGTAAATTGTAGTGTGCATAAATACATAAACTCGTGTGATAAATTTCCAAACAAACATAGCTCCATAGAATATTTGCACAAAACTTACAAAGTTTCAGCAGTGGAGTGTACTTAACAGTCCATTGTAAGAAGTTTCAGTCCCCAGACACAAATGCCTTCTTATAGGTACTATTAGCCAGATATAAGCTCAAAGGCACAAACCTTACTGGACAGTATTACCTGTCTTTAATTAGAGCCAGAAACCAATGAATAACGACATAATATTTTGGTCATACTCTTTCTGTATAATCTTCATTTTTATTCAATTGTTTAGTCCCCAATGTTTTTAATTGTGAGTGGTCATGATGGAAATGGGTTGCCTTCTTAGTAGAAGTCTTCTCAGATTCCTTGGAGGAAGGTTAGTAAATAAATAGAATATGCTATCTTGTTTATTTGTTACATATTTGGAATGAATGACAAAGAAGTTTCTGATTCTCAGGGTTCTGATAATTTTGGCAAAGGGCTTGCATATATTAATATTGGACTAGTCAAAACATACCTTCATTGGAAGACAGCTCATATATCCTCTATAGGTACCACTAAGAGACCACTAATCTCAAATTCTAATTACTTTGGAATCTTGCATATTTCACACTTAGTAGTGTCAGTCAATATGGATCTGCCATAAAGTTCAATGAAGTTATGTAGGATTTTCATGGAAATCAGATTCTTATTGAATTAAATGTGTATTCTGTTGGATGTAAGAATTATTGATTATATTTATGAGGCACATATACACTCAGTTGTGAAAGAAGAAGTCATAGTCTTCAGGGAAAAACACCTGGTATTGATTGGTTAAATATAATACCAAGTAAGACTCTGTACATTTGTGTTTCTTCACATAAGCTATTACTTGATTCCATGTCTATTAATTTGGCTGTCCTTAAGTTTCTTCATGTGATTCACCTTTGCTTTGTTCTCAAAAAAAAAAAAAAAACAAAATACAAAACAAAAGCAAAACAAAAAACAATCAAAGATATTTTAAAAGACAAGTATTGAATCTTGTCTCTCATCTAATCTTTGAGAAAGTCATCATCATGCTGGGTAATGATTTCATGGGCAGCCTGGTTCTGATATAATGTAACCCTAAATATATTGTATTAAAAATGCTCTGTAAATTTTGCCAAATAAACTTACCAGGTACTTTTGAGAACTTTGGATGACTTTTTTTCATTTTATTTTATTTTATTTTATTTTATTCTTTTACCTTTCAAATGTTATCACCTTTCTCAGTTACCCCTCCACAAACTCCTGAAACCTTCCAACTCCCTCAGCCTCTATTAGGATGCTCCCCCATCTGCCCACCCAATCCTGCCTCAGTGCCCTTGGGCTCATTCAAAATCTCTGGTCATTGAGCTTCTACAGTTCTGAGATGCTCATCTCCCAGCAATCTTCTGCTACATATCCAGCTAGAGTCATCGGTTCCACCAGGTGTATTCATTTTTGGTCCTTTAGTCCTTGGGAGCTTTGTGGGATTTCATTGTTTTACATTGCTGTTCTTCCTATGGGGTTGCCAAGGCCTTCTGCTCCTTTGGTCCTTTGCCTAACTTCTACATTAGGAACCCTGCATTATGTCCAATGTTTCTTTGTATGCATTCACATAGGTGAGTGGGGGTAGATATTGATTTCACTTCTATTTGATGGAAATGCGTTTAAATTTTTTTCCTTTGGTTTTTAGATTACAATACATTTTTATTTACCCTTTCTGTCTGTCTCCTTCCCTTTAATGAAATATGCTATACACCTTTTCATACACATTGCATGTTATCATTTAATTTTCATTATGTAGATATATTCGAAAACATGTACAAGTTTATACATAAAGAACAGAATTACAGCTCATTTAATTTGTATGTTTTTTGGGTTGATAATTTTCAGTTGGATATCCAATTTTTTTTATTTCCAGAAAACTGTATCTCCTTCTGTGAGCATTATATATGTGCTCAAAATGTTTTGAAAATCAGGGTTAGACAGACCACTAAAAAATCTCTGCAGTTTATTCTGTGCAGTAATTTGCCTCCTAGTATTGTAAATTAATAAATTTGCTAAAGGTGACAGTTAAAATTTGGTGAGACAAATACAGTTAGAAATTATACTATTTCTTAGAATTGACAGGTAGAACTTTTCATTAAGAGTTATAAACATTTGTTGACATGTGAAGTAATGTAGGTTTACCTTATTGGCCATAATTTCTCTCACACTGTCTGTCATAAAACACATTACATAGCACACATGTACTGAAAATTAAGATGTGAGCTCAATAATACAAACAAAAAACCAAACCAAACAAACAATTACACAAGTATGCAAACCAGAATTTGAAGGAATGGAAGAAAATGAGGGTTATACCAATGAGAGTGTTGTCTTGGAAAGGACTTGAATAATCTGAACAATACGATGAGAGACATTGTAGAATGGAGTATAACTTCAAATGTGTTATTCTTGTAGTAATTTGGATTCTTTCCTTATAATTTGGGAGTATATATTACTTCAAACTCTAATAAATTTTCACACATTAACTTTAACAATATATGTGCAATGCAAAATGAAAAACATGGTATATACTTGAACTTGTCAATAAAATTACTGCTTCTCAAAGAAAAGAAAGTTATGGATAATTAGAAAGTAATTCATTGCAGTAGTGTACTTTGTCAGAATGTTTATTCAGTCGTGACATGGAGGGTTTAAGAGATGTATAGGTGCTACTTGTCTTCAGTTACATATGGGCTGCTTACAGGGTAACAGGAAACACTGACATGACTCTTAAAATTTCCATCAAAGTATGCAAAATATAATGCTAAAAATGAGGATAAATTCAACTGAAGGCATGAGATTTGGGATGGAAGTAACCTGCAGTAGTTGCTGGCAATTGCTGAGCTGGTAGCAGGGGAAAATATATTTTTTTTCAGGGATAATGAGCATCAGAATATGCATATGCTCTGGTAGATCACTCTACATATGAGCACATACCAACACTGCTAAATCAGCTGTGTGTCTATTAAAAAGTGATCAAATTAAATGTCAATGAATTATTAGCTGTACATATTGTGGGTACCTCTTATGTGCTGTATGTAATGGTAGTATTTTTAAAACATTATATGAGATATGAACATTAAGTTAAGTGTTTACAAAACAATGGCCACTTAATAACAACTCTATAAATTCTCACATAAACACCATATATATGTACAAAATATGCTTCCATGCATAAAAATAATCTCATACATGTTTTCACACTAAAAGAAATGATTGTAGTATGTCTAGATTTTACATACAGCTTTTCTAACATAAACTCCTCTTCATATTTGTTTACCATTGTTATAATTTAACACACAGTGTATTGTGTTGTAAATAGCTTGATGAAACTGGAGTCAACTCATCTTTTAGGTAATTCAAGTCCATTTTATTGTAAATTGTAAAGTACATAAATATATGATCCAATAAGATAAATTTCCAAATAATCATCAATTCTCAGAATATTGGGAGAGGAAGATTACAAAGGTTCATCTCTGCAGTGCATTTGACAGCCTGTGATCACAAGCAGCTGTCCCTAGCCACAAGTGGAGGCTTTATTATAGGCACCATTAGCCAGATACAGGCACAAAGGCTCAGGCATTTATGGACTGTTTTCTGTGTTTTAAATGAGAACCAGGAAATACATAATATTTGGTTCTATTTCATCTTTTCATTTTTGTTTTTTTTTTATTTCTGATGCAACAGGCAGGGAGGGGGGAGAAAAGATTGAGGAGCTTTGATGGAAAAAAGTCTCCATGGTAACAACAGGCTTTTACCCTTTGTATCATTTTTGAGATCTCTCTCCTCATTGGTCCAAAATATTTTCTCTATTATCCTACTTATATTCAGCCAGTCAGAGTTAACCACAGCTAAAGAAATCTATTCACATAAAAAATTACCCAGTGACTCTCCTGGTTGTTGTCTAGCTCTCAGCTAGTACCAGGCTCTTGCTGGTTAATAAAGACAAGCTGCTTCTTGGAGGAGGAGTGTTCTGGAAACCTGTAGCTGAAAATGAAAAGAAAACGTCAGCGTGGTCAGGTAACTTGCTATGAATCTACTCATTCCTGCTATAAAAGAAACTGCCCCTGTTGCTGTGCAAAGTGTTTGTTATTGTTTCTGGTTATTGCTTCTATTTAAAGATCTATCATTCAGAACACAGGCTTGGAGTTCTGATTCATCTTCAAATATGTTGTATTATGTCAGCCTTCAGTTTCTGACATAGACAGGAGACCTGTTGCTCCTTAATGTGCTTTGAGGGAAGAGATCTGTAACGGATTTTTGTATGAGGACAGCAGTCCTCACTTGTCACCATGAGACTTTCTGGAACATTCTCTGACATCATCTTACCTAGTATGCCAGAGCCCTATGAGAGTACTATTATTTAGGCATTGCAATTATCCCTGCTTATGATCTTGCTAACATAAAAGGTTTGAAACATTTTCATTACATTTCAATCAAAATTCTATCATCAGGATAACTTTTTTATTGTTGTTAACAAACAAATTTCCTTGCTAATATTTACCCATCTGTATATTTCCTTTTTTACGAGCATTCGTAGTGAAGATTTTGCATATACCTCAATGAAAATGCTTAACATACAAAAATTTATTTTCTATTTTTTGTTTTTATCTTTGATTTTTAACACACTAAGTCTTCCTGCAACTACCCTGTTACCATGAATCATCATTTTTGAGTTAGTTTAGTTGTATTGCTTTGTCTTTATCTCTATTTTGTATCACTTAACATACTTTTTTTTAATTGTGCTTATTAGGTATCATCCTGTGGCTCTTGTGTGTTCTGTGGTAATTTTTACATTTTAATTTTCTGTTCTTGTGCATAATCAAGGAGGCTCAGTTGTGTTTAATCCTATCTGAATACTGATATGTGGAAGAATCAGTTAATGCTAATAGATTTAATCTATCATACTTTATCATAGGTGTTTTATATTTAATGTTGGCATCTCATTAGATTTGAAGTAATTAACATATGTTTAATAAATACAATGTTCTTTATCTTCCTGGTAACTCTGTAGTAAATTACAGGATTATGGCTCAGTAATTTCTCTTATTGTTCTGTCCATAATCTGTATTGATTTTCCTTCTATATATCTAACGTAAAGGAAAATTTTGAGGATATAACAGACTTTTTTGATCTTTCAAGAGAAATGAATTTCCTTAAGAATAACCAAGCAGGAAATTTTTACTGAAAATGGTTAAAGACAGTGGTTCTAGTATAACTTTTGGAAGCTTAATTATTTATTGCACAAGTGATTCCTGGCAAGTTGATTGCAAAGATTATGATAGCCTTTGCCAATAATTGGAGAAAGCACACATATATAAAATCAATAATTGGTGAGGCATTAATGTTTTAATTTGTGAATGGCTTTGATATTAATGGGTTGCCTTCATAGAGGTTTTCTTCTCAGATTCCTTGAAGGAAAGGAATTAAATCCAGTCTGTTATCGAATTATTGTTTAAGTATCTGTACTGAATGTAAAGGATGGTTCTGTTTTTAAGAATTCTGATAATTTTAATATATATATATAACCTTTCAAAATATAACTTCTTTGGGAGCTATTTCATAAATCTTCTATATGTACCATTAAGAGATCATAAACTCAAATCCTAATCATCTTGGAATCTTGTTTGTTTCACAGCTGAAAGTGCCAGTCAATGTGTATCTTCCATCAAGTTAAATCACATTATGAGAGGTTTATATAAAACTGAAATTTTTGTTAGAATAAATATACATTCTGGTGGAGGTAAGAATTGACATTTTTTTTAATGAGTCACTTATACAAATACTTCTGTAAAAATCAGTTACAGTCTCCAGTGAAGAATCACCTTGTGTTGATTAGTTAAATGTAGCACCAATTAAAATGCCCTAAATTTTTATTTAGTCTCATAAGCTGTGACTATATTCTTTGTTTATTAATTCAGCTGTCCTCTTCTTAGGTATCTTCATTTTCTTCACCACTGCTTTGTACTAAAAAAAAACCCAAATTTTACTATAATGTAGTGAAAATTAAGGTTTGTGCACTATACCACAAATACCAAAAACAAAAGAAAAAAATAAAAAAACAAATGGGAACAAAAAGACAAGCACACACAACAAAAGTTGAAGAGATGGAGGAAAATGAGAAACATACCACTAACAGGGTACTGATGGAACGGACCTCAAACCTGATAGTTATAAAGGATCAAGGACATTATTTAAGCGAGTAAAATAATTCTTACTATTAGCATGTGATAGTAATTAAGTAAT
>NW_021623154.1:0-5941 GCF_004785775.1 Grammomys surdaster | reverse complement strand
ATATATAGCTATAAGTACAGCCATACATAAAGCACTAGATGGAAAAACATTCTAATGATGGAGGCTAACTACCTTATGAAAATTTAGGAAATAAATAATCTCACATCAGCAAAGCAAAAGATTAGAAGTATGTGCACTGATATATATATATATATATATATATATATATATATATATGCGCACACATACACACACACAAACACACACACACACACCTACACACTCACAAATATCTCTTCTAAAATCACCACAACTATAAATTCCAGCCCTCAATCCACCACCATACCAAAAAAAAAACAAAAAAAAAACCAAAAAACAAAAAACCCTGCAATTAATAATCATTGCTCTTTGATATCAATTGTCTTAATTGTCCATGGTAAGACACATAAATAAAATGAATACAAACATGACACATCCTTTTGATCCATGCAAGAAACACATGTTAACATCACAAGTATGTAGTACCATTGCCTCAGAGTAAAGGCCTGAGGAAGACATTCCAAGAAAATTGACCTAAAATACAAGCTTTTATACACATGTTAATATCTAACATGATTGACATCAAGCCAATATTAATCAAAAGAGATGGAGAATGACAATGCATATTGAATCAGGAAAAATAATCAAGATAACATGTCAACTTCTGATATCTATGCTACAAAGAAAAGGACAGCATCCTTTGCAAGGGAAACACTAATATTTATTAAATCACAAGAGAGAGATAAAGTCCTAGCTTGCCCATATTACTTATTAATAATAAAACATGGATGCATAAAATGTCCTCAGGATGGACAGGAGATTAAAAACCTCTTGCAAGAAAGAAGATATAGTATGGAAGGTTCAATCTAGGGACAATCTAGATAATTTATTAGCACAGAGAACTCTATGCTCTCAGCTATGTGACCGCTAGTCATGTTCTTTATGTTAGAAGTTGCAGACATATATTCCAGACCAGGAAGTAGGTGAAATGCCTACTATCTTCATGTATACTGTGAAGCACTTTCCGTACCCACTCAAAATTCCCAAGTTTTATAGCACAATCCATTGATCCTCCATGTAGACAAAAAGTAAACAGAGAAATAATAAAATTTAAAAGGTTATTAATCAAATTGACTGAACTGATACCTCCAGAATATTTCACCCAAACACAAAGGAATATAGGATCTTCTCAATACCTCATGGAAACTTCTCTGAAACTGACATATACTTGGTGACCAAGCAAATCTCAACAGATATAAGAGAACTGAAATAATCCCTTATATCTTATTATACCTCCATAAATTAATGGTAGACTTCAAAAACAACAAAAAGCCTACAAAAGTGTGAAAACTTAACAACTGTAATCACTGATTACAGGGTCAGGGAAAAATAAAGAAATTACAGATCTTGTAGAATTCAGTGAAAATGAAGACACAGTTTATTCAAAATTATGGGTCACAATGAAAGCCAGGCTAAATGTTCATGGAACTAAGTACCATCATAAATTACTTAAAGAGGTCTCTTAATAGTAATTTAAATGCAAACTTAAATCTCTAGAAAATTAAAGAAGCAGAAACACCCAAGGGGAAAAAAAAGGCAGAAAACATTCAAATTCAGAGCAGAAAACAATACAATAGAAACAAGAAAGCATCTTTAATAAATAGTGCTGGATTCATTGGGTCAATATTTATCACCCTGAACAAAATTCAAGTCTAAATGGATCAAGAAACGATGCATCAATGTAGGAAATAACCTTTAGCTTACTGAAACAGACACAAAGTTTTGTGAACAGAACAGGTTCAATGATCAACAATTGATAAATAGGGTCTCATGAACCTGTAAGGCTTCTGTAAGGCAGAGAACACTGTCAATAGAACAGCCTACAGATTGTAAAAGCTTTTCCTCAAGCTTACTTAGGAAGAAGTTGTTAATATCTAAACATACAAAGAACTCAGGAACTTGGACATCAACAAACCAAATAACCCAATTAGAAAATGGATTACAGAGCTAAACATAATTTTCAACAGAGGAATCTTGAATGATAGAGTAGCACTGAAAAAAAACCTTTCAATGTACTTAGTCATCATGAAAATGCATATGAAACCTTGAGATACCATCTTATATGCACCAAAATGTCTGAGATAAAAAACTCACATGACAGCACATTCTGATCAGGATATGGACAAAGGACTACACTCTTCCATTGCTGACCCTGGGAGCACTTAGAGACTGAGCCATCAACCAAAAAGAATAAATGAGCTGGGCCAAGATCCACATTACAGATAATGCAGACATTCATTTCAATCTCGGTAACTGCCTTGTTTTGTCCCAGTAGGAGAGGATATGCCTAACCCTGCAGTAACTTGTTGTGCAGAGATAAAGGGATAAGCATGGGGATCCACCACTCCAAAATAGAGGGGAAGTAGGTAGGGGTAGGGATTCTTTGATGGGCGTGTAGGAATGATGCACTTTTAGTCTGCAAATAAATAGGTAGATAATCCAAATAAACAATTACACAAATAATATATTTAAATCAGGACCAAGAAAAAAACACTATTTCACTATCTATTCAGGATAGTACTTGGTGCTTGAGTTCGAGCAAAAGGTCACTGAAGAGTGTCAAGCTACAAAATTTAGAGAAAATAAAGTCAAAGCATCATTATTTACTGATGATATGGTTGTAAACACATGTGTTCCAGTAGAGAACTCCTGCAGCTGATAAAAATTATCAGCAAAGTGGCTGGATATAAGATTAACACACACACACACACACACACACACACACACACAATCAGAAGTTTCCCTATATATAAATGACAAATTGATTGAAGAAGAAATTAGAGAAAAAACACCCTTCATAATAAATTCAAATAAAGTACAATATCTTATGGAATCTATGACTAAACAAATGAAAGTACAATAAGAAAAACATATCCACCTTCAGTAGATAGACAAGGCCTCAAATGGAGGGACAGGGTTACTAACCCTCAGTCACAGTTTCTGACCCAGAATTACTGCAGGGACGAAAGTGGAGAAGAGATTGACAGAAAGACAGCTCAAATAACTGGCCTAACTTGGGACCCATAAAATGGGGGAGGAGGGACCAAGACCTCACACTATTACTGGTGCTATAATGTACTTGTACACATGAACCTGGCATGACTGTCCTCTGAGAGGACTTATCAACATGTTGACTGAGACAGAGGCAGTCATGTATACCCAACCATTGTACTAAAGTCAATGACTCCTATGTTTGAATTAGGGGAAGGATTGAAGAATCTGTTAGGGAGAGCAACCCCATAGGAAGACTAGGAAGCTAAACTAATCCAGACCCCAGGGAGCTACTAAAGACTTACCCACCAACCAACACTATGCACAGGCTACTCAGACTTCTCCTGAGAAGCATATAACAATTATAATTGGGGAAGAACTTTATCTTCCCTTTAAACATACAAATAACATATAGAGTGATTTATTTGTAATATATATGTATATATAATAATAACACACAGAAACTATATTCTTAATAAGTCTTACTGGGCACAAGATGTGGGTACCTGCCTACTGTCCATGCTGTTAAAATCTATTTCCCTATCTATAGCTCCAAATTATTACCTTCAGCTTACTGTGTTTAGTCCAGGCAGCTCTTAACTGCTATTGTCCAGCTCACAAGATTGTGTATTTATGGTTCACTTATCCCATTGCGGATCGTCTTCTACCGCACATTCTTCTTCTCCTTCCTCTGACCCCAAGCCTGGCAAACCTAAACCCCAGCCATGTCTCTTCTTCCCAGAAATTATCTATGAGAATCTTTATTTAGCCATCAGAAATAAATTGGAGTCACAGGGGCTATGTGCAGAATCTAAGACTTGAGGGTTTATACTAAGAATACAATAGACAGTAAAAGACAAAACCTCATCAAGCTTTATCTCAGTCTATCCAAGCTTCCTATGGATCTGATAGACCACCACACATGGCCTCACATTTACCATCCACCAACACTATTATGTCTTGTCCATGAACACACCAACTCAGCTGATCAGAAAAGTAGGCAAATCTCTGTAAGCAAATAAATCCAGAGAGAGAATATAAACCAAAGAAAAAAACTCTTTCAACCAAAACAAACCCAGAAATCAGTGAGTAGACATATAATCATGCCAAAATGTACCCTTTCATGTCAGCCTGAGAACCTAGACAGTGACAGCCAGGGCAATATATCACTATTAGAGACAGCTATTCTACCACAATGGGTCCTTATTTTCCAACATAGTTAAAATACTAGGAAAAGGACTTAAATCTAAGAATATATATGAAGATTATAGTTCTCTTTAACAAAGACATGAATAAATCACTTAAAATGTGAGAAAATGCAAACATTTAAAGGAAATTAATAAATTCCTCAAAGAAAGCCATGAAAATGCAATCAATTCGAAAAAAAATAACAACTACCTAAAGAAGATCAAGAAGCAAAAAAGCAACCAAAGTATTGAAGAGAACCAATAGAATGTTTAAGACCTGATAAAGGGAAGAAAAGTGAACTGGAAATGTTTGCTTTCTTTGGAGACTTAGTTATGTCAAATGATGCTTTGCTGGAGTACACAGGTGAAAAGATGTCTTACTAAAGCTGACATATGAAAGAATGTTTTCCTGAAGCAGATTCGGGTGAAAGAGTGTTTTGCTGGAGCAGACATGGATAAGGATGATTTCCTGAAGAAGATGCAGTTAAAAGGATGTTTTGATATAGTAATGACATGAAAAAGTCCCATGATGAGGTAGTATAAGTATGTCCTCACAGACAGTTAGAGACTAGAACTGAGCATTGGTTTGTTCTGTTTCATAATTTGTTGCTAACAACACCTTTGTATTTGTTGTCCTTACATTACATTGTTGAGCTCAAGTTGTGATTATACAGCCAATGAGAGAAACTCAGCCAAGAACTACTCCTGAGTTTCCTGCAGCAGTTTGTCACTTCTGAAGCCTGGCCTCAGTCTAGTTCTTGAGCTTGTGGTTTCTTCATGATTGAAATACAGCTGCTGGTTTGTGCCTGGTGTCTGCCTCCATAGAGCACTGGTCTGTAGCTGCTGAGTTATTTTTGGTGTTTGCTATGAAACTGTACTGCTGAGAAGGAAAATGGATCTTGCCTCCAAAGAACTACTGCTGAACTGGTCCACTTGCCTTATACCTTAATAACTTTTGTCTTCTAGTACCTCTGCTGGTTAGTTGCCTAGAGGTGTGGTTGAATCCTTGTTAAAAGTAAGTTACAAAAAAAATGGATGCCTACAAGGAATCTATATATAACAGAAATTTAAGAAACATCTGGATATAAAAATTGAGGAATGCAAACAGGAACTATAGAGACAAGCTTCAACAATAAAATACAAAGGATAAAAAAAGTGGTTCTCACACATTGAAGGTATGATATGAAAAATGCATAAATGGTCAAAGATTTTGATACATATACAAAAAATCCACAGGAGAAAAATTCTAGAAGATAATTGATACTATGAAAAGAGAAGATCTAGGAATATCAGAAATATAAAAAGGAGCATGACAGCTAAAAGTTCCACAAAATATTTTTAACAAAATAATTGAAGAAAATATTTCTACCCTAAAAAGATGAATATAAAGGCACAAGAAGCATGCAAAACATTAAATAGATTAACAGAAATGAAATTTCCATTGCTCCATAATATTCAAAACACCAAACATATAGAAAAAAAAGTATTGAAAGCTGTAAAACCAGTAGATTAAATAACATATAACAGCAAAACTCTTAGAAATACAAAACTAAGTTCCTAGATTCTAAAGTCCAGAAGTGTTTAGACAGGTCTGAAGACTAAAAGACAACATATGCCATCCCAGATTACAATACTCAGCAAAGTATTCAATCATATTACATGTTTAAGACAAGATACCCCATGATAAATTTGTATTTAAACAATATATAGCTATAAGTACAGCC
>NW_021623153.1:0-3389 GCF_004785775.1 Grammomys surdaster | reverse complement strand
ATATGATGTATATGTATATGATGTATATGTATATGATGTATATGATGCACATGATATATATGATGTATATGTATATACATGTATATGATGTATATGTATATGATGTATATGATGTATATGTATATGATATATATGATGTATATGATGTATATGTATATGATTTATATGTATTATATGATGTGTATGTATATGATGTATATTTATATGATGCATATATATGATGCATATGTATATGATGTATATGTATATGATGTATATGATGTATATGTACATATATGTATATGATGTATAGGTATATGATGTACATATATATGATGTATATGTATATGATGTATTTGTATATGATGTATATGTATATGATGTATATGTATATGTATATGATGTGTTGTTTGTTTATGGGTTTGTGTATGGGTTTTATGTATATGTTTATATATTTATATATTATACATTATATATTAAATATGATATATAATTTTATCAAAAAACCTCAACAAATATCTTATATCCTACATGTCAGCACAACACAATGATATGAAGTTTGGTTGCTAGGCCATCACATAGCCCAGTCCACTTGAATCATCAGTGTAGTGTACAAAATAATAATATACACATTGATGTTTATTATTCAAGTTGTGAGGCATGGTAGGAACATAGAATTGTACCACAAAAATATTGATTACCTTGAACAATGAAAAATAGACAGTCTATCATTTGAAAATTATTTTATTTAGCTGATGTTATAACTTTTTTATTTAGTATTTCATTACTATTAGTTGTAAATTATCAAAAACTGAGGACAGCACATGTATAAATTGTATTGAAATAAAATTTGAAAGTATTTCCTAATAAATATTAAATTTAAAATTATGTCAATGTAATACTTTCAAGTTTAACGTAAAAAGAGAAAGCCTTATTGCTTTCATTCTCATGTATTGAAAATACACTTCACTGGGGCTGGGAAGATGGCTCAGAGGTTAAGAGCACTGACTGCTCTTCTAGAGGTTCTGAGTTAAATTCCTAGCAACTACATGGTGGTTCACAACCATCCGTAATAAGATTTGATGACTTCTTCTGGTGTGTTTGAAGATGGCTAAAGTGGACTCATATACATAAAATAAATCTTCTAGAATAAAAGAAAATATACTGTCTAATAAATCCAAATATCAAAAAGGAGAAACTACTATGTAATATTAAGGTATATTATCAAACAATAAGCAAATATATAAAACGTTATTATATAAACTGTACTACTTTATGTCACAAAATAACAATATTTCTTATTCCTTTTTGGGGGGGAGTTCGAGATAGGGTTTCTCTTTATACCCCTGGCTGTCCTGGAACTCACTCTGTAGACCAGGCTGGCCATGAACTCAGAAATCCACCTACATCTGCCTCCCGAGTACTGGGATTAAAGGCATGCACCACCACTGCCAGCTCATACTCCCTTTTTTGGGGTATTTTCTTTATTTACATTTCAATTGTTATTCCCCTTTCCAGGTTCCTCCCTGAAAACCCCTATCCCATCCCCACTCCCCTGCTTCTATGAAGGTGTTCCCCAACCCACCCACCCACTCCTGCCTCCCTGCCCTTGCATTTCCCTACACTAGGGCATCGAGCCTTCACAGGACCAAGGGCCTCTCCTCCCATTGATGCCTGACAAGGCCATCCTCTCCTACATATGTGACTGGAGCCATGGGTCCCTCCATGTGTACATTTTTGTTGGTGGTTTAGCCCCTGGGAACTCTGTGGGGGGTCTGGTTGGTTGATACTATATTTCTTCCTATGGAGTTGCAAACCCCTTCAGATCCTTCAGTTCTTTTACTAACTCCTTCATTGAGGACCCCATTGGGGATGCCGTGCTTAGTTAGTTCAGTGGTTAGCTGTGAGCATCCACCTCTGTATTTGTCAGGCTCTAGCAGAGCCTCTCAGGAGACAGTTATATCAGGCTCATGTCAGCATGCACTTCTTGACATTCACAATAGTGTCTGGGTTTGGTGACTGTATGTGGGATGGATCCCCAAGTGGGGCAGTCTTTGGTCTTTCCTACAGTCTCTGCTCTGCACTTTGTTTACCTATTTGATCCTGTGAGTATGGAAACCAGTCTGGCGAGTCCTCAGAAGATTGAGTATAGTATTACCCGAGGATACAGCTATACCAGTCCTGAGCATATACCCAAAAGATTCTCCAACATATAACATGGACACATGCCCCACTATATTCATAGCAGTCTTATATATAATATATAATAGCCAGAAGCTGGAAAGAACTCAGGTGTCCCTCAAGGAGAAATGGATACAGAAAATGTGGTACATTTGCATAGTGGAGGACTACTCAGCTATTATAAACAGTGAATTCATGAAATTTGTAGTCAAATGGAAGGAGCTAGAAAATATCCTGAGTGAGGTAACCCAATCACAAAAGAACACACATGGTATGCACACACTGATAAGTAACTATTAGCCCAAATTCTCAGAATACCCGAGATACAATTCACAGACCACATGAAGCTCAAGAAGAAGGAAGACACATACACACATTTTCTTATAAATTTTTACCAGTATATTAAAATACAAGAGAACTAGACAAGACATTCTGCACATTTACCAATGAAATATACATTATCAAGTTAAAACATGTAATAAAAATATGTTTAAACACTAATCATGTGTGAAAAGAAATATGATACAGCAAATTGAAACTGTATGTTATAAGTGATCCAACCTAAATCTGCTTCACCACTGCCTCAGATATTTCTCTAGTCTGATGTTTCAGATCTGTCTTATTTACTAGCTGTATTCATTAAAACAAACAAACAAACAAACCCCAAAAAGCCTGTTTATACCAATATCCTTTCACTTTTTGAGGAAATTTTAATGTAATTAAATTAATTAAAACATGTAAAATCCAATTATCTTTCAGTTTTTATGAATAAAATATACAGATGTTCGAGTAAACTAAGGTCAAGTTGTGTCTTCTGCCACACTTTTTCACCACCCCAAAGAAATATGGCCTAGTGATTGGAGAATAAAATCTGAGTTAAACTAGAATTCACTTCACTCATATGAGCTCCTTGTCTCAGATTTGACCTTTAGGACAATGGAAAACTAGTATAAATACATTGTTGTCAGTATTAATGTTCAAGATTCTTACTTGCTAATTGCATACATATATACATATAAACATTATATATATATATTGGGGAATGTGAAAATAATTATTGTTAGCAAGTGTTTTATACAAATGTTTTGGTCATCTCCAGAGAGATAACTGTATATGTGCTTACTATGTCAGACATTTTGATTATAACTACAAATCCAAAGGTGAACAAAGAAAGAATAATGAGTTTGCTAACTATATAGATATAAACAATTTCCAAAGTTTATTTGTAT
>NW_021623152.1:0-1451 GCF_004785775.1 Grammomys surdaster | reverse complement strand
TAACAATCACTAAGCAATAGCACACCTCTTTCGAGCAGATTTCTGCAAATCCATGAAGTTGTATTGTCTTTTGTAGTGATGCTATATAGACAAATAGATGATTTAAGTCTTAATGATGATCCTATAAGAATTCCTAAAATTATATCTGTGATTATTAAGCTGTTTTATAGTGGGACTGCTATTAGATCCCTTCCTGATAGTCAAAACTGCAATGAGAACTCTGCTAGTCTCCTGACTGTCACTAGTTAATAGCTCTTGGATAGTAACCAGATTTTCTACTACTCAGGGCACATTCCAAGAGGTTGTAAAACAACCAAAGTTCATAAAAGGGAACTAACAATTTATTATAAGTGCTAGGACAGAAGATAAAATATTGACTGGGTTCATCTATGGAAAACTTCACTAACAAATTAGTTATGGTTTTAAACCTTCAGTGAATCTGGGAAGCTGTGACAGGTGATGGATGTTTATCCAGATAATTACTTCTAATGGATATCCATGTAAACATTCTCTATTGTAAACTTCTATTTCAATTTTTATTTTGCGTGTGAACTTGTGATGATCTTAGTAACATGTGATCATGTATTCTAAAAAATGTGTAAGCACTGAGGACAAAGACATGAGAAGCAGATAGAGTAGAACTTTTTTCCTTTTTCCCTGCTTAGAAGAATCAGGAAATAAAAAACTGTGGCCTCTTAAGACAGCCAGTCACAGCACTCAAGTTCTATCCTAGTAACCTGCTTCAGTCACTTAGGATCATCTTCTATGAGTCGGACAACTCTCCAAAGCAATAGCACAGGATATGATTAAGGTACCAAACAGATAAGCTTGTGGCAAACAATTGAAAACCAAAACATTTAGTTATTGACTTTTGGCCATCACATAAAGTTAAATACATTCAACTTCATATTGAAGGTACAGATGTCTCAATACTGTTTAAAAATCCAAGGGACCTCTAACACACTAATAAACTAATACCTGCCAATCCCTATAAATAAAATAAATTGTATTACCTGATAGAAAGTAAGGGAAAAGGATACAGTAAAGAAAAGTCAGACCAAAACAGGACTAAAAGCCTGCAAAACGAATGGCAGATATTATAGCTCCATATCCAGCATGTTTGACAGTTGATGACATCATCTGGCTTCTCCAACACATGTGGGTAACACTCTCATCTGTATCTGTCTCTTGTAGCATACATTTTTTCCCTTGGACAGCTACCCTTGGCATCTACAGCTAGAGTCATATGTGCCATGGTTTTGACACTCCCCAACACTTTGATGATTTGATTGCAAATTAAACTGCATACATTATTATCTCAGTAACTTTGTGGAAGACATTCCATGCTAAATTTCTTCCCTGGTCTCACTGCATATGTATATGCATATGCATATGCATATGCATATGTATATGATGTATATGTATATGATGTATATGTATATGATGTATAT
>NW_021623151.1:0-1481 GCF_004785775.1 Grammomys surdaster | reverse complement strand
TAACAATCACTAAGCAATAGCACACCTCTTTCGAGCAGATTTCTGCAGATCCATGAAGTTGTATTTCTTTTGTAGTGATGCTGTATAGACAAATAGATGATTTAAGTCTTAATGATGATCCTATAAGAATTCCTAAAATTATATCTGTTATTATTAAGCTCTTTTATAGTGGGACTGCTATTAGATCCCTTTCTGATAGTCAAAACTGCAATGAGAACTCTGCTAGTCTCCTGACTGTCACTAGTTAATAGCTCTTGGATAGTAACCAGATTTTCTACCACTCAAGGCACATTCCAAGAGGTTGTAAAACAACCAAAGGTCATAAAAGGGAACTAACAATTTATTATAGGTGCTAGGACAGAAGATAAAAATATTGACTGGGTTCATCTATGGAAAACTTCACTAACAAATTAGCTATGGTTTTAAACCTTCAGTGAATCTGGGAAGCTGTGACAGGTGATGGATGTTTATCCAGATAATTACTTCTAATGGATATCCATGTAAACATTCTCTATTGTAAACTTCTATTTCAATTTTTATTTTGCGTGTGAACTTGTGATGAACTTAGTAACATGTGATCATGTATTCTAAAAAATGTGTAAGCACTGAGGACAAAGACATGAGAAGCAGATAGAGTAGAACTTTTTTCCTTTTTCCCTGCCTAGAAGAATCAGGAAATAAAAAACTGTGGCCTCTTAAGACAGCCAGTCACAGCACTCAAGTTCTATCCTAGTAACCTACTTCAGTCACTTAGGATCATGTTCTATGAGTCGGACAACTCTCCAAAGCAATAGCACAGGGTATGATAAAGGTACCAAACTGATAAGCTTGTGGCAAACAATTGAAAACCAAAACATCTAGTTATTGACTTTTAGCCATCACATAAAATTAAATACATTCAACATCATATTGAAGGTACAGATGTCCCAATACTGTTTAAAAATCCAAGGGACCTCTAACACACCAATAAACTAATACCTGCCAATCCCTATAAATAAAATAAATTGTATTACCTGATAGAAAATAAGGGAAAAGGATACAGTAAAGAAAAGTCAGACCAAAACAGGACTAAAAGCCTGCAAAACGAATGGCAGATATTATAGCTCCATATCCAGCATGTTTGACAGCTGATGACATCATCTGGCTTCTCCAACACATGTGGGTAACACTCTCATCTATATCTGTTTCTTGTAGCACACATTTTTCCCCTTGGACAGCTACCCTTGGCATCTACAGCTAGAGTCATATGTGCCATGGTTTTGACACTCCTCAACACTTTGATGATTTCATTGCAAATTAAACTGCACACATTATTATCTCAGTAACTTTGTGGAAGACATTCCATGCTATATCTCTTCCCTGGTCTCACTGCATATGTATATGTATATGTATATGTATATGTATATGTATATGTATATGATGTGTATGATGTACATGATGTATATGATGTATATGTATATGATGTATATGTATATGATGTA
>NW_021623150.1:0-3118 GCF_004785775.1 Grammomys surdaster | reverse complement strand
ATGTATATGTATATGATGTATATGTATATGATGTATATGATGTATATCTATATGATGTGTATGTATATGATGTATATGTATATGTGTTGTTTGTTTATGGGTATGTGTATGGGTATGTGTATATGTTTATATATTTATATATTATATATTATATATTATATATTATATATTATACATTATATATTAAATGTAATATATAATTTTATCAAAAAACCTCAACAAGTATCTTATATCCTAAATGTCAGCACAACACAATGATATGAAGTTTGGTTGCTAGGCCATCACATAGCCCAGACCACTTGAATCATCAGTGTAGTGTACAAAATAATAATATACACATTGATGTTTATTATTCAAGTTGTGAGGCATGGTAGGAACACAGAATTGTGCCACAAAAATATTGATTACCTTGAACAATAAAAAATAGTCTATCATTTGAAAATTATTTCATTTAGCTGATGGTATAACTTTTTTTATTTAGTATTTCATTACTATTAGTTGTAAATTATCGAAAACTGAGGACAGCACATGTATAAATTGTATTGAAATAAAATTTGAAAGTATTTCCTAATAAATGTTAAATTTAAAATTATGTCAATGTAATACTTTCAAGTTTAACGTAAAAAGAGAAAGCCTTACTGCTTTCATTCTCATGTATTGAAAATACACTTTACTGGGGCTGGAAAGATGGCTCAGCGGTTAAGAGCACTGACTGCTCTTCTAGAGGTTCTGAGTTCAATTCCTAGCAACTACATGGTGGCTCACAACCATCCGTAATGAGATTTGATGCCTTCTTCTGGTGTGTCTGAAGATGGCTAAAGTGGACTCATATACATAAAATAAATCTTCTAGAATAAAAGAAAATATACTGTCTAATTAATCCAAATATCAAAAAGGAGAAACTACTATGTAATATTAAGGTATATTATCAAACAATAAGCAAATATATAAAACGTTATTATATAAACTTTACTACTTTATGTCACAAAATAACAATATTTCTTATTCCTTTTTTGGGGTGGGGGGTTCGAGACAGGGTTTCTGTGTGTAGCCCTGGCTGTCCTGGAACTCACTCTGTAGACCAGGCTGGCCATAAACTCAGAAATCCACCTACATCTGCCTCCCGAGTACTGGGATAAAAGGCATGCACCACCACTGCCAGCTTATACTCCCTTTTTTGGGGGTGTTTTCTTTATTTACGTTTCAATTGTTATTCCCCTTTCCAGGTTCCTCCCTGAAAACCCCTATCCCATCCCCACTCGCCTGCTTCTATGAAGGTGTTCCCTAACCCACCCACCCTCTCCTGCCTCCCTGCCCTTGCATTTCCCTACACTAGGGCAACGAGCCTTCACAGGACCAAGGGCCTCTCCTCCCATTGATGCCTGACAAGGCCATCCTCTCCTACATATGTGACTGGAGCCATGGGTCCCTCCATGTGTACACTTTGGTTGGTGGTTTAGCCCCTGGGAACTCTGTGGGGGGTCTGGTTGGTTGATACTATATTTCTTCCTATGGAGTTGCAAACCCTTCAGATCCTTCAGTTCTTTTACTAACTCCTTCATTGAGGATCCCATTGGGGATGCCGTGCTTAGTTAGTTCAGTGGTTAGCTGTGAGCATCCACCTCTGTATTTGTCAGGCTCTGGCAGAGCCTCTCAGGAGACAGTTATATCAGGCTCCTGTCAGCATGCACTTCTTGGCATTCACAATAGTGTCTGGGTTTGGTGACTGTATGTGGGATGGATCCCCAAGTGGGGCAGTCTTTGGTCTTTCCTTCAGTCTCTGCTCTGCACTTTGTTTACCTATTTGATCCTGTGAATATGGAAACCAGTCTGGCGTTTCCTCAGAAAACTGAGTATAGTATTACCCGAGGATACAGCTATACCAGTCCTGAGCATATACCCAAAAGATTCTCCAACATATAACATGGACACATGCTCCACTATATTCATAGCAGTCTTATATATAATATATAATAGCCAGAAGCTGGAAAGAACTCAGGTTTCCCTCGAGGAGAAATGGATACAGAAAATGTCGTACATTTGCATAGTGGAGGACTACTCAGCTATTACAAACAGTGAATTCATGAAATTCGTAGTCAAATGGAAGGAGCTAGAAAATATCCTGAGTGAGGTAACCCAGTCACAAAAGAACACACATGGTATGCACACACTGATAAGTAAATATTAGCCCAAATTCTCATAATACCCGAGATACAATTCACAGACCACATGAAGCTCAAGAAGAAGGAAGACATATACACACATTTTCTTATAAATTTTTACCAGTATATTAAAATACAAGAGAACTAGACAAGACATTCTGTACATTTACCAATGAAATATACATTATCAAGTTAAAACATGTAATAAAAATATGTTTAAACACTAATCATGTGTGAAAAGAAATGTGATATAGCAAATTGAAACTGTATGTTATAAGTGATCCAACCTAAATTTGCTTCACCACTGCCTCTGATATTTCTCTAGTCTGATGTTTCAGATCTGTCTTATTTACTAGCTGTATTCATTAAAAAAACAAATAAACAAACAAACCCCAAAAAGCCTGTTTATACCAATATCCTTTCACTTTTTGAGGAAATTTTAATGTAATTAAATTAATTAAAACAAGTAAAATCGAATTATCTTTCAGTTTTTATGAATAAAATATACAGATGTTAGAGTAAACTAAGGTCAAGTTGTGTCTTCTGCCACACTTTTTCACCACCCCAAAGCAATATGGCCTAGTTATTGGAGAATAAAATCTGAGTTAAACTAGAATTCACTTCATTCATGTGAGCTCCTTGTCTCAGATTTGACCTTTAGGACAACGGAAAACTAGTATAAATACATTGTTGTCAGTATTAATGTTCAAGATTCTTACTTGCTAATTGCATACGTATATACATATAAACATTATATATATATTGGGGAATGTGAAAATAATTATTGTTAACAAGAGTTTTATACAAATGTTTTGGTCATCTCCAGAGAGATAACTGTATATGTGCTTACTATGTCAGACATTTTGATTATAACTACAAATCCAAAGATGAACAAAGAAAGAATAATGTGTTTGCTAACTATATAGATATAAACAATTTCCAAAGTTTATTTGTAT
>NW_021623149.1:0-11471 GCF_004785775.1 Grammomys surdaster | reverse complement strand
TCAAACATTAAATTGGAGGAGATAAAATGTTTATGTGCTTATTTCTAACTTGTAGAATTTCAGTAGAAATTTCTTATTTTATTGTTTTGTTTATTTGAATTTTTACAATATATATAGCTAATTTTGACTGATGGAAATCTTTAAAAACTTCCAGCTAAGCTCGTTGCCTTCACTGCAGTGTTGTTGCATTTCTCCTCTGCCTCTCTTCTTCTTCTTCTGTTTTCTTTCTTTGTCGCTTCCCCTCTCTCTTTGTTACTGCTCCCTCTTCTTGGTTCTCTCTCTCTCAGAGTAGTTTTTCAGAAACTTATTATATTATTTGTGATTTGAAAATTATTTAACACTGGAAGTGGTTTTCTTAATTTTTCCAAATTATAAATTTTTCTTTATCTCTTTGTAACTCATGTTGAAGAACCCACAGTAATTCAATCCGACCAAATCCCAAACATTTGCAAGTAATGTCTGATAGGCATACACTGAATTTTCCATTCTGATTTGTGTCTATATGTGTGTGTTGGCCCTTGTATTACATTCTTCCAAATTATTCTGCTATTTCAGCATACTGGCCAGGCAGTGGTGGTGCATGACTTTAATCTCATTATATGGGAGGCAGATGGAGGAAAATCTCTAAATTCAAAGTCAGCCTGATCTACAGAGCAAGTTCTAGGATGGCCATGGCTGGTACACAGAAAGACCCTGTTGCTTACTCCCAACCTCCCCAAAATAACAAGATCATAATAGTAATAATTATAGCAAGTAAGGAAAAGTGCAATAATTTAAGGATATGAGATTTTTAAAAAAGCATTGCTCATTTTCTTCCCATAAATATAGCAATTGACATGACATTAATCATTTCCTGGCCTATTTACCAGATAATGAAAAATGCACATTTTAAGTTGTTGTTGTTAAAGTGTATTCTTGCACATACTTGGTAAGATCTATACCACTGAACTACAATAGAACTTCTATCCCTCAAAGATGTATTTATAGCTACTTTTCTATTGACTTTTGCATAGGTTGGGTAGGAAAATCTTCATTGAATTGACAAAAATAGCCTTGAGTATCAAGATATAAGATTTCTCTTCGACACTAACAGTCCGAGACCTCAGTGGCTGCTCCAGTTTACGTCTGCTCATTTATTTTGATGAAGGAACAACACTCTGGTCTTAGAGAAAATATTTCCTCCAACACTGGAGAATACTTGATTAAACATGTCTCAAAGTTGTTTTTTTTTATTTTGTTTTTGTTATTTTATTACTTATATTTCTAAAATCTATTTTTTAGAATTTCTGTATCATGCATGTGTAATGCATTTACATGATTTGCTCTACTGTCTTTTCTCTTCCTTCCGACCCCTTCAGAGATCCCCAGTTTCCCCTCAGTTCACAGAATTTTTCTTTAATTACTATTGTTACATGTGTATGTTAAACATTTTTATATACAAATATATATACAAATATAAGTGGCTGAATCCACTTAGTGTTGCCTTTATGCACAGGATTTAACACAGTCTCATGTTTTTGCCATTAATTTTAAGTATAAATAAAGATCTCCTGGGAAGAAGTTCTCAACAGGTGACATGCCGAATGAAGCTGTTTGCAGCAGTACTTTGCTATTTCTTTTCTGGGTCTGTTTCTTTCCTAACAGATGCCTCCTGAATTTTCAGGCAGGCATGATTCTCTACTTGTAGACTTTGCAAGTGTCATGCTTCATCTCTTTTCTCCTTGCACAATCTGATTTGTTTTGACACCATAATGTGGAGAAAAGAATCCCTTATGTTAAAAATAAGTTGACATTATTAATGAATGCACTGTCTCACATTTTAGAAAATGCAATGTTTAGTCACCTTTTCAATGATTTTCGAAGGATTTTCCCATTGCTACAGTTTACACAATAGAACAACACACCTGACTTTATATGGATGAACTATGCATAAAGACCATTGGTTATTTTTGACTTTCTAATTTTGATTGTTATAATCAGCTGCTTCTTAAACTTTTAGTTTACTTTCAACAATTTCTCTGTGTTATACCATGATTGTTGACAGCCCCATTTTCATGAATACTTCTGATAGACTCATCTCTTCATATACCTACCAAGTCTCCTCATGAGAATTCATTTACTTTCTTGTTTCTACATTCCCAGACACTAGATACATAGCGTTATTCTGTTCTTATCCTTACAACATATGGACTTTAAATCAAGAATTAAAATCAAGAATTTACTCTATATTCAATCTTTAATCAACAAATATATTTTGGGTGGCAGCTATGTTCCAGTTGTAATAATGAAGATAGCAATCAATAAAATCACCCTTTTCCAATTCTGCATGAAGCATAATTAAATGGAGATTCTGAACTGATTGAATAGTCACAGAGAACATTCTGTAGCAGAATCTGAGAGTTCTGTGGAGAATACTAGAAGTAAATGTTCTGAGGTCAGAAAATGGCTTTGTGAGAGTGAATCTCACAGGATAGCTTAAAGACTGAGAGGGGGCTTATGCTGGTTCCTCTTTCTGTTCCTCATACTATGTCAGAACCCTCAGTTACATGTCTGTATTTAGAGATTTTAGTTTTCTATTTCCTCTTACCAAACATGCTTCTCATTCTTCTGAAATTGATTTTGATTTCCTACACTCTCAAGGTTGTACCACATCCTGATATCCTTGGCTTATCAAAATGTGTTCTGTTTTCTATTATTAATATTACTTTAGTTAATTTAAGGGTCAACTCAACATAGATTATATTCAGAAAGCCACTCACCCTTGGTCCTTCTTATTTAAAAGTGTGTCATCATGATAAAAGTCCTGGAGAGTAGGATTGGAGAGAATATACCTCAGGTGAATTTAAACTGACTATGATTGTATGGGACATTAGAAGTAATAAAATCATTTTAGGAATAATTTGGGGAAAATCTTCTGGTGCTGATTTTAATGAGAAATGCAACCCAAGAAACAAAATGAGCAATGAAATACTTGGACTGTAGCAGAAGTACAGAAAAAAAAAACTTTGAGAACAACCCTGGAACTATCAAGATGCTATAAAACACCTTTATGTTAAGGGTAGAGTTATTCCTATGGCAGCAAATGTGAGGGAATTTCATTGATTCAGGAACTACACTGTTTCTTGTCTTCCTTTTGAGTAGCAAATGTTAGAATCTTAAACTTCAAGTCATTTCATGGAATCACCTTTTTTAACAATTGTTAAATTCTCACGATAATTATGATGACAATAACAATATCATTGACTGTTTCTCTCATGGGAACCAAGCTTGATATGATATGGATTATTTTAAAAAGTGAGCACATAATATTGCTTTGAGGGATAGAAGGCATAAATTAAAGTCCGAAGGTTAGTGATTTGTCCAGAGTCAGTCTCTCAGAAAGTAATAATTTCATATCTAAAATCAATAATGTTGCATTGAATTTTGAGAAACCATGGCCTCATAAGTTATGATCTTCATTCTAAAGATCAAAACAAAAATTTCACCCATTGATGACAAAATAAAAAACAACACAAATCAAGAAAAGGTAAAAGAATTAATATGCTTCTGAAAATACTAAGAATTTCATATATACATATATAATTTATTTTATTTTTCTGTGTTAAGTGTTGGGAGATAACCCGATCTATGGATATAAAGATAAGAATGTTACTATGTTCATTTAGTATTAGGTTCTTCTGTACGTATTATCACTTGGCTAGCCATTGGGTTTTAGTAAATTAAGTAGCACCAGGCATAAGTTCTGTTTTGTAGAGTGGGCATTATTATTATTAAATATTACTATTGTGATTATTATTACAATTATTTTCTTGTGTGTGTGTGTGTGCATGTAAATGCCCCTGGAGACTAAAGGTTTGAGTACATCCCCCTGAAGTTGGAGTAATAGGTGATAGTAAGCTGTCTTATGTGAGTGGTGGGAACTAACTTGGTCCTCTGGAAGATCACTATGCACTCTAAATCACTAAGCCATCTCGTTAGTTTCTGGAGCAGGATATAAGTCCAATGAGAAAGCTGTTTGGTTTCTTCCATACCATTCCTGTCACTATTGCACCAGTGGGTTTATCTTGCCAGGCTGATTGTTACTGGACGTCATTGATGGTCGATTATTTTTTTCTCATGTAGCATACATAGCATTTACCAGTGTTATGAGAATTATCCAGGATGGATGAAGCTTCCAGGTCAGTACTGGCTAGATTTCTTCATGTTATATAACTAAAATATGTGATATCTTCAGCAATAGTATCTTCTGTTCTAGAGGATAAGCAAAAACGATAGCAATAGTTTGTAAGCAACAACTCAAGAAGAGGTAACTCATCCATGGAACTGGGCCTTTGGTTGATAGCCTATGTTGTTTGGTTAGCATTGTCACCTGATTGTAGTTATTTACAGGCAAGTTGAGGACAAGGACAGAGTTCCATTGATTATAAGTGGAAGTGGCCACGGTATATTTTTTACTGATGCTTCTAGTAAATAAGTGGCATTTGAAGGATATTTTTTGAAAGCTACAATATTATCTGTAGTCTGATCTTGTAATCATTTATCAGTCAGATAACACTTCCCCACAATATATAATTATATATTTCAAAATGTAGCCTATATAGAAGTCGGTGTGACTTGGCTAGGTTCATCTCCCCACTAGACTTAGTTTATATTAAGAAAAAAATTCATTTAGGTTATCTGGAACAGAGTCTAAATATTCATGGGTTTATTAAGAAATATTCAACTTCATACTCTATTTAACCAGTAAAAAGAGAAAGAGGAAATATGAAGGAAAACACATTTCTACACTCTATCAGAAGAAATACTACTGACATCCTTTCTATTCTTCTTCATTATTGGTGCTAATGAAGTATTGTCAAGTCCTGTGTAGATTCCTTCAAATGAGTCTGCTCATCAGAGGCTCCTGACAGCATGTCACCAGGCAACAGCTCATGGATTCACCCTTCATCCTTCCTGCTCTTGGGAATCCCAGGATTGGAAGAGTTGCAGTTCTGGCTTGGTTTGCCATTTGGAACAGTCTATCTTATTGCTGTCCTAGGGAATGTCATCCTTCTCTTTGTAATCCATCTTGAGCACAGCCTTCATCAGCCTATGTTCTACCTATTGGCCATGTTGGCTCTAACTGACTTGGGCCTGTCTTCGGCAACTGTTCCCAGAGCACTAGGCATATTTTGGTTTGGTTTCCATAAGATTGCCTTTAGAGACTGCATAGCTCAAATGTTCTTCATACATCTGTTTACTGGCATGGAAACATTCATGCTTGTAGCTATGGCCTTTGATCGCTATATTGCCATTTGTAACCCTCTCAGATACAACACTATCCTCACCACCAGAATAATCTGTATTATTGCTGGGTTTGGACTATTCAGAAATTTCATTTTGGTTTTTCCACTTATATTTCTCATTCTAAGGCTTTCATTCTGTGAACACAATATAATACCGCACACATATTGTGAGCATATGGGCATTGCCCGACTAGCATGTATCAGCATCAAGGTTAACATACTGTTTGGATTATTACTCATATCTATGATACTTCTGGATGTTATTTTAATTGCTCTGTCCTATGTGAAAATTCTTCATGCTGTATTCAAACTCCCATCCTGGGAAGCCAGACTCAAAGCTCTTAATACCTGTGGTTCTCATGTGTGTGTGATTTTGGCTTTCTTTACTCCAGCCCTTTTCTCCTTCTTAACTCATCGATTTGGGCACAATATTCCACGGTATATCCACATACTTCTTGCTAACTTGTATGTGATCATTCCACCTGCTCTTAATCCTCTTATTTATGGGGTGAGAACAAAGCAGATTCGAGATCGTGCGGTGATGCTATTGTTTTGTAAGGAAGTTTAACTGTAAGCATCTGATTTGCAGTATTACAGTATTTTTCATTCCTAAACAGGAGAACTTATGTGTAAACAGGCTTAAATAGAAAAATTACTTTACTGAATATTATGCTAAACACACAATGTTTCTGTATTCATGGGTATCCAGGCAAAAAGGAATTCTCCTAGATGAAAAAAATATATACAATTGAAAATAAGGATACAGTACTAAAGTACAGAGAAATAAAAAGAGGAAAGAAAACTCCTAGGTTAAAGATCAGGAAGTCTCTTGTGCACAGAATGAATCTCATCTTTATTTTAAATAACCAAAATTCTTCAAAGATACCTTGTTTCAGCTAAGCCAGTGCAAAAAGTTTGTCAAAATCTTTTAATTTCACTTGCCACTCAACAAACACGGTGTCTTCCAGAATGTGTGTGTGTGTGTTCATTGTTTCTCTGGCTATCAAGGGTCTTCTGTGTTTCCATAAGAGTTGTCAGATGTTTTGGTTTCTGTTTCTTGAAGAGTGTCATGGGAATTTTGAATGATATTTCACTAAATGTGTAAATTATGTTTAGTTGGATTTGAATAGGCCTGTGACAAGAACCAGTCTCAGTTTGGAGAGTAGTTTTGAAGAAGTGGTGTTCAGGAGCAGTAGAAAGAACAACTCAAGTCAAATTGTGGGTATAAGCTGATAGCCTGTTTTCTGCTAGAGACAGCTTCCTGAAGATAACTAGACAGAAGTTACCACTCACCAAAGTCCAGTTGTTTATTTAAATAGTAATTCAATCACTGATCCCAGCAGTGGGTGATTATTACACCACTCAGCATTTTTTTATTTTCGCTCTAACCCATTTATTCATAGGAAAAAATAGCAAGCACATTTTTCTTAACTTTGTAAATGAATTCCGAAATCTGCCTGCTTTTGTAAGAACAGACAATAAGCTAGCTAGATGATATTCAGCTCTGATATCACCACTCCCATCATGGCTGGACCTAAATTCTCCCTGTCATAGGCTGACCTTGAACTCTGGAATAGGCCTACCTTTGTCTCTTTCTGACAAGCTGTCTCATAGGGCAGATGCCTCTGTTCATTTAGGTCGATGAAACCCCATATATAATTCAGATTGCATTATAATATTTTGCATAGTAGAGAAATCCTGTTTATATATTTTTGAACTCATGTTTCCAGAGTTGTTTCCCACAGTTTTAAGTGCTTAGAGCATCATATCATCCCTCATAGTTTTTGTGAGCACATGGTCATTGCCTGTCTAGTTTGTCCCAGCATCAGAGTCAACATCATGTTTGGTCTTAACAACATTGCTTTTTTACTCCTGGATATGGTTCTTATTATTCTTTCCTATGTCAGAATCTTCTGTGAAGTGTTCTGCTACACTCCTGGGAGGCCTGGCTCAAGGTTCTCAATTCCTGTGGTTCTCATATAGGTGTTATCTTAACCTTTTTGTACTCCAGTATTTTTCTCCTTCTTGACACATCATTTTGGCCACAATGTACCCCACTATATCCACATTTTCTTGGTGAATCTTTATGTGGTTCTCCCACCATTCCTTAATCCTGTGATCTATGGGTAAGGATTAAGCAATTTTTGTAGCAAGAAATGAGGATTTTGCTCCAGAAAGATCACTGAAATTGACAGCAAATTGAAAATTGAGGAAGAAAATAGTAGTGAACCTGAAAATATTTTTGAGCCTGAATAATGACCATTTAAAATGAAATGTAGAAAGAGACAGAAAGATCAAAATAATCAAAACACCAGAAAAGCTGCAACATGAACTCAATGGACCAATGTCTATAAAACTAAAGTTACTTCAGGAGAATGTGAAGGGACAAAACAAGTACTTGAATAAATAATGCTTGAAGATTTATGAATCCATTTAAAACTCTAAAATCATAGATCAAAAAAGTTTAATGAATGCCCAGTACAAAAGTCACAAGTGAAAATTGACCAAAAAAACATGGTGACTGAATGCTTAATGGCAGTGACATGTTGAACAGATTAAACACATTAATGATAAATTCTGAATCACCCACTGTAGTGATTTGAATATACTTGTCCCAGGGAGTGGCACTACTAGGAGTTGTTACCTTGTTGGATTAAGTATGGCCTTGTTGGAAGAAATGTGTCACTGTGGTAATGGACTTTGAGACCCTCCTCTTAACCATGTGGGAGCCAGTCTTCACCTAGCAGCCTTGATGATAATGGCCTGAACCTCTGAACATATAAGCCAGCCCAAATTAAATGTTGTCCTTATTTTAAAAAAGTGTTAGGTACAATTAATGTAATTAAAGCTGTGATGCCAGCAATAATCAAGCCTACTACCCACTTCTTTCGGCTTAAATCCTGACTCACTTCTAGTACTTGCAAGCCTTTTTTCCAGAATACCAATGTTCTGTAATACTCAGAGCAATAAAACAAAAGCTAGTTGATAGTCCCCTGTAACAGACATGCTAGGTTTCTACTCACTAACATAATTAGAACATGTACACTCAATACAACTTACATAAATATTGTAGAAGAAACAAAAGTAATTTTAACATGACAATTAAAACAGCCTTAACACATGCATTAACACTTGATTGAAATCCAGATCCGTGCCTAGTTTATCTTTTGCTATCATAACATCATAGAGAACTGCAGCTAACTTCCAAATATGTCTCTGAAAATTTCAAGAACCAGCCTTCCAAATGAAGACTGTTATTTCCAATATTGGATTGACTTCTAGACCAGTCCATGATTGAGTCAGAATAACTGGTCACATTTAGGAAAAATACAAGAGTCATTAAAATTTCTCTTTTTGGTTCTCTCTCACAAGAAGTCTAGAAACTTGAGGCAAGGCCACATGTCCCATCTGGGATATAGGCAAGCAAAGGTGGGTCAAGAATATATGTCCAGTACAGCTTCCCAGTCTTCTGCAATTGCTTTGACACAGGAAGTTAAGACAGCTACTTTTGTTACTAATTTAGCAAAAATAGTTACTAATATGTTGAGTATACAAGAGGATTTAGATAGGTGTTTGGAACAATGGATTGATGCTCTTTATCCTATTCAAATTATTGGAAAGAGGTTCAGAGTTTAAGAGTAAGGAGCCATCTTGAGTGTCATGCCAAATACCGATGGATTTGTATTACTTCTAACATGTACAATGATAGTCATTATAATTAGGAAAAAGTTTAAAGACATCTGCAGGGTATTTGGCATGATTCTAACACCTCTCTGGATGTTTTAACTTTGCATAGAGAGCTTATGGATTTCAAGGATGCTGCTCTGCTGAGATTTGATGCTGAAGATACTGCTGATAAAATTATGCAAGGCCTGAGGTCAGTATTTCCATTCTGGTCAAGCTTCAAGAATGGCATATATAGCTTGATCATGCTATCCTTTTTTATCCTGGGAATACTTTTATTCCTTCTCATCATGTTAAAGCTAGTCTTTAACAACATCAACAGGCTGGCAGCCAAAGTGAAAGACTTGAAACTGAAACTGAACCCCCAGACAGAGTTATTAAATTAACAGGCTGGCAAGCCAAGAGAATGGTAAGATTCTGCACAGAGCCTTACCAACCTAAGACAGAAGTGCATTGCTTTTGATAATGCATATTCCATGATGAGTAAGTAAGGCATTCTTATCAGAATGACCTAAGACAGACCCAGTCTTGTTTATGAAATAGAAAAGGGGGAGATGTGGAGAACTTTTGGGGCTCCTTGGCAGGAATCTGACATGGGCCAAGGACAAAGAAATGGGCTTCAGGCAGGAAATTGACTTTAGGCTAGAACAAAGAAGTAATTTCAGGCAGGAATCAAAATCTTAGACTAGAACAAAGAAGTAATTTAAGGCAGGAATCTAAATCTTAGACTTAGAATAAAGAAGTAGGCTTCAGGCATGAAAATGAGTTTGGGCTAGGACAAGGAAGTAGGCTCAGATATTTCAGTTATCCTGATAAGCCTTTAGAAATAGTGATTACAGGAGTGATCATGGGACTTTGTTTATTGCCTTGCTTGTTCTTTGACTATTTGTGTTTATTGTCTTGCTTATTCCTTGACTATTTGTATCCATTGTATTGCTAGAACTGACCTTAATACTTGCATGTAATAAAAATGGTATAAAAGCAGTTTGGGAAATAATAATCATAATAATAAAACCCCAAAGATTAGCTACTGCAAATGTATGCAGAGTGATAATTTGATGTATGTGTGGATTGTTAAGTCAATGAGCATATCTATCAAAATTTATGCTGTTCATTGATTTCTAGTATACAATCCTCTCATTAACAAAGACTGTTGCATGATAATATATTCACATTTATATCTTCTCATTTGTGGGTAAACTGCTCTAATTTTGCTTATTAGGTCAATACTCTCACCCTCTACAGTTAAATGACATCATAGTACAGTGCATAATACATAAATGCACTATAACACTCTGTATCGATGTTTGCAATCTCAGTATAATCTAGCTAGTTCTGACTGATAACATTTGTATAGACTGATACCCCACATATAGACTCATTCCTGTCGCTAAATTTCCCCTACTTCTGATTTTTTTCTCCTGTATATGTATATGTATGAATATATGTGTGTGTATAAGTATGTGTGTATGTCTGTGTGCGTATGTGTGTGTGCTATATCCAATAACAGCTACAAAGAAGAAACCAGTTTTTTACAACATTATTGTGTTGTCTTTGCTTAGATGGTATTATGGAAGTGCCTACTGTATTTATTTTATCAGTGTTGAGATGTCACTCTAGGTCTAATAGCTGACAGCTACTGAAATTGCCTTTTATATTTCATAATGCAAATCAGGCCTAGGTGCAAGAGAGATAGTTCAGTCTGTGGAGAACTTGCCTTGCAAGATTGAAGACTTGAATTAGAGGACCACAGTCCATGCAAAAAAGCAGGGACAGTGGTACTTCCTTGTAATTACACTGTTGTGGGGCATCAACAGACAGGATCCTAGAAACCCTTGGTTACTTGGTGAGCTCTGGTCCAGCTAGGGACTGTTATTCTCTCTCTCTCTCTCTCTCTCTCTCTCTCTCTCTCTCTCTCTCTCTCTCTCTCTCTCAAATAAAAAGGCTTATACATACTTTCACACACACAAATGCACACTAGAGAAGAAATACAGATTACATGATCACACACAATCTTAAATAGTGAACTTTTATCTGAATCTGTATTTTTGTTGCAAATCTTCTAATTCCCTTCCAAGAAGATTTAGGCGGAATTCTTAGAAATTTTACTGGTTCTAATAAAAAAAATCAACTGGGAAGTGGAAGGAGCATGGCGGGGGGAGGGGAGAGTGTTAAATGAAGGTAACTGTGGCAAGGAAAAATAAGGAGGAAGTGATGCAATTCTTTTTCAATGAAAACATAATTTTAAAAGAAATTTTACTTGATTTCTCAATTTCTGAAGCTTGAGAGATTTTTTTTGCATATTTATAAGTGATAAGTATAATCTAAGTAAGTAAGACTTGGTTTCATGAGGGAAAGAAACACAAACATGAAACATATCTGACTCAACATCTGAATAAATAGGATGGCTTTCTAGATCCCAAGTAAGCCAAAGTCCTTAGGGGCTGACTTCATCATGAGCAAGAAAATGTTTTGCTTTAAAAATGGTCCAGTCATGAGAGA
>NW_021623148.1:0-6188 GCF_004785775.1 Grammomys surdaster | reverse complement strand
TCCACAGGATCTAAGGGTCCCACTTGATTGTCCAGCTGGACTGGACAAGTGGCACCCAGCGTGGGGCTCTGAGACACCCAGAGGGGACCACCACCCCACCTTTGAGTGGCAGCAGAGCTGGCATTCAGAACTCTGGGAGTTCCCCAATGCTGAGACGGGCATTTGGTGAGTAATCAATAGACATGCTGAGTAACCCAATAGACATGGGTCAGAATATTTCTCAGCAATATTTATTCATTTGAGGGCTTAAGGATTCCCTTGAGACCCATGGAGCCAGGGTTGAAGAGAAAGACTTAAAGAGATTTTTTCATTTTTTGGTTTACTTTTGTCCCTGGTTCCCCCGAAGTGGAAGAGAGTCAGTGATTGTTTACAGATTATTATAAGACCTTTGGTCCAGAAAAGGTCCCTGTTACAGCTTTCGGTTACTGGAATCTCATTCATGACCTATTAAAGACTCACAATAATTGGCCTGATGTTCAAAATGTCATTGAAGAGGGAGAGAGGGCCCTACATCAGAATTCGTGCCTTCCCTCCGTATCCCCTTGTTCACGACCATCCTCTCAAAATTCCTGTCCCGAGGGTCCCCCACTTGTAGAAATTTCTCAAAAGATACCTTTAACTTTGCCCACTTACCCCCCCCCGCTGCCCGAGATGGGTTCGCTTCTTGATCAAGTTTTTCTATAACTCCCTCCCTTACAGGCATGAGCCATGGCTACTGCCGACTCTAGTGTCCTCACAGATTTGGTCCGAAACCACCAGGAACAACTTTCACTTTTAAAAACTCTTCATGACCTGGATAAACAATTAGCAGCTCTCTCCCTCCCCCCAGGCCAACATTCCTTTCATGATGGGCCCCAGTCCCTTAAGAAGAAAACTAAAAAGGCCCCTCACACTGTGCTCACTTTTCCCGTTTCACTTCGCAGTGGCATCTGTTCCCCGAGACACAGGTGTTGAGCCATCTTCTAGTGAGGCTCGCTCTTGTGATCCCTAACCCCGATGGGACTCTTAGTGAGGATGAAGACGACAGGGACTCTGTGGTCGCAGCTGCCCCCGAGAGGTCGACCCCAGACTTAATTTGTCAATTCTGGAAAGACTTAAATCAGCCACCTCTAAGTATGGTCCATCGGCCCCTTTTACCTTAGCCTTACTGGAGGCCTCTACTGAGGCTTGCTTAACAACAAATGAAGTTTTTTCAGCTGGCTCATGGTGCACTAAAAGGAGGAGATTATGTATTATGGAAGGCTGAATTTCAAGAATTGGCTCGTAACCTGGCCCTTCATAATGCCAAAAACTCTGATACCCATGATTGGACAGCTGCCAAACTTACGGGCGAACCACCTTACAATACACCCAATGCCCAGAGACGTTATTCACCTGGTCTCTTGGCTCAGGTTCGCCAAGCAGCAGTGGGAGCTTGGAGAAAACTCCCACCTAAGAATACTACTTCGGGAGCATTGACTAAGATCAGACAGGGTCTTGAGGGACCTTATACTAGTTTTGTTAGCCTCTTAGAGGAGACAGCTCACCGCCTCCTCGGGCCTCAGGAAGACAATAGTCCTTCTATTAAACAACTTGCCTTTGAAAATGCTAACCCAGCTTGTCAGGATGCCTTGAGACATCATCACAAGGGTACCCTTTCTGTTTAAGTCTGCCTTTCTTCGGGGATAGGCTCCAGCCATATGATAGGACTGGCTATGGGGCTGCCCTCCAGAGGGCGGGCATGCAAGGGCGGCCTAATAGGACATACTTCAACTGCAGCCAGCCTGGCCAATTTGCTTGGGAGTGTCCTCATCCCAGACCAGCTGTGACCAGCTGTAACCAGCTGTGACCCCTAGGCCCCTGCCATCCGCCCCTCCATCTGGCACTGCTCTTACTGTCTACAGCCCGCTACTGTTTTGTCCCCGATGTAAGCATAGGCGCCATTGGCTCACACTGATCTGCAGGGCAATCTACTTCTCTCCCGTGAGTCAGGAAACTTGATCAGGGGGCATCCTCCAGCCCCCAACTCTCAGATGAGCCCTGGGGCAAGTGGGTTCATCCCTGCCTCTACCCCCCAGGTACATTACAGCACACGGGGGATGGCAACCCCTTATTCCTCCCTGTCTATTACCTTAAAGATTGCTTTTTTACCATTCCTTTGCACCCTGATGACTGTGCCCATTTTGCTTTCAGCCTACTACAGCCTAATTTTCAGGGCCCCACACCCTGCTACTGTTGGTGTGTCCTCCCCCAGGGGATGGCCAATAGACCCCACATTGGCCCAAAAGTTTGTGGGACAAGCTATACAACCTGTCAGAGATGCTTGGCCAGATGTATATATCCTCCACTATCCTCCTGGCAGCTGATTGCCAAACTCATCTTTTACCTTGCTTCCAACAATTACAGTGTGCCCTTTCAACAGCAAAGCTTGAGGTGGCTCCAGAAAAAATACAGCCTTCTGAACCCTTTAGTTGTCTGGGATATGAGCTCTGCTCTGGCGGGATATTCGTGCCTAGACTGGAGCTCCAAGTCTCATCCCTCAAGACCTTACATGACTTCCAAAGGCTTCTAGGAAATCTTCAACTTTTACCTCCCTATCTTAAGATTTCCCGTGATGCAATGCTCCCTCTTTGTGATCTACTCAACGGAGGTTCACATCCTTTATACCCCCGAGAGCTAACCCTCGAGGCCCACTCCTCACTTCAAAAAATAGAAAATGCCATAAACTCTCAGACTTCTGCCCAAATTCATGATAAGCTCCCCCTGTTTTCTGTTGTTTGTGCTACTCCTCACTCCCCTCTTGGAACATTTTGCCAGAGCCCTGCTATCCCCCGCTCAAAGATAGGGTCCCTCCCTTTTTGGGTCTCTCTCCCCTCTTCCGCCGCCAAGGTTCTTGCTACCTATTCCTCCCTGGTCACCCAATTAGTCTCCAGGGGATGCAAACTCTCCCGCATGTACTTTGCTAAGGACACCAATTCTACCATTGTTCCTCTCACTGCTGAACAGGTTGACTGGCTTTTCCAGTCCTCGGACGCCTGGGGCATTGCTTTTCCTCAATTTTCAGGCTTTATCGATAATCATTGCCCCGAGGATCCCTTACTCCAGTTCTCTCGTATCCATCCCTTCGTTTTTCATAAAAAGACCTCATTAGAGCCACTAAAACAGGCGCAACTTATCTTTACTGATGGTTCCACCAATGGTATTGCTGCCTATGTTGTAGATAATGACCCTCATACCTTCCAGACCCCTTATATTTTTTGCCCACCTTGTTGAGTTATATGCCATATTACAAGTTTTTCTGCCGGGTGGTGGTGGTGGTGGTGCACGCCTTTAATCCTAGCACTTGGGAGGCAGAGGCAGGTGGGTTTCTGAGTTCGAGGCCAGCCTGGTCTACAGAGTGAGTTCCAGGACAGCCAGGGCTACACGGAGAAACCCTGTCTCGGAAAACCAAAAAAAAGCTGAAACAAGTTTTTCTTGCTTTTCCCCATAACATTTACACAGATAGTTCTTATGTTGCCCACTCCTTACCTCTCCTTGAGACTGTCCCCTATATTAAAGTTTCCTCAGGGGCTTCTCCCCTATTTCTACAAATACAGACCCTGATTCATTCTCACATGTTCCCCCTCTTTGTTGGCCACCTTCGCGCTCATTCTGGCCTTCCTGACCTACTTTCTGAGGGAAATACCCTTGCTGATCTGGCGACCAGATACCATATTTACCTTGCCTCTCGCCCTGATCCTCTTGAGCTTGCAAGACAGGTTCTCTTCCTCCATCACCTCAATGCACATTCTCTTTGCCTACTCTTTAAGATCACCCGTGAATTGTTAAGACCCGCCAGACTTGTATTCCTTTTCACCCAGTCACATATTAGGGGGTTAATCCCAGAGGCCTGCTCCCAGATGACCTATGGCAGATGGATGTGACACATGTACCTAGTTTTGGTAAGATCAAGTATATTCATGTATCTATTGACACCTACAGTGGCTTCATTTATGCCCCCCCCCCCGCCGGAGGGGGTTCCAAACATGCTATTTCTCATGTTATAAATTGTTTAGCAGTCATGGGTTGACTTAAGATCATAAAAACAGATAATGGCCCTGGCTACACAGGATCTAGCTTTAAAACCTGTGCCACACCTGGCATTAAACACATCACTGGTATCCCCTATAACCTACAAGGTCAAGGTATTGTGGAAAGAGCCCATAAGACTCTTAAAGCCACGCTCACTAAGCTTGGCCATTCCTCCCCTCCCCTATTCTCTGCACCAGAAGCAACCCTTCACATCGAAATGCAGGAGATCATTGAGCATTGTCTTTCCATTGTCTCTACCAAACACATAGATGGCATATATTCTACAACTGTGTGTTTGCTGTGCTGGGCACCCACGAATTGTTGCAGGGCAGGAGGTGCCACCAGCGATACACTGTTTCAAAGAGTCCAAAGTTGAGCTTCAGGTACTCGACACTGAGCAGCTGTGGTCAAAGTCCACACTCGGAGCCACCTTAGAGAGCACCCCTCCTGTCAAGGACTCGGGCTCAATGGAGCCTCCGGAGCCTCCTGAGCTGGCCATCCCAGGTTCAGTCCGGATAGGCTACCGGGTTGTGGAATTCATGGCCACTGCCTGGGCCAAACCAAAAGACCACACCTCCCAGCCAGGAGCCTCAAGCCCCAGCTGAGGATGCTCTCCCTTGTGCTTCTTCCACAGAAAACGCTCCCCCCAAGAATGATTATCCTGCCATTGATGGTGATCCTGTTTCCAGCTCGCCCATCAAACTGACACGCCATTGACTAACATCCACTTATGGAACCAAGAGGAGCGCCTTTCCTGGACCTCACTCTCAAGACACAATGAAGTTCTCCTCTGACAAAAGCGAGAGCCCATCATTGCAGTGACTGTTGCAGTCATCTTGGGGTTGGGGGTGGTGGGCGCTGGGACTGGAATTTCCTCCCTTGTCCTCTCCAACCACTACTACTCTGAGTTTAGTGTCACCGCTGATCAAGATGTTAGAGAGCTACAGCAGAGCACCGAAGCCCTTAGTGAGTCACTCTCCTCTTTAGCTGAAGTTTCCTCCAGAATAGACAAGGCCTAGATATCTTGCTCCTCCAACAGGAAGGACTCTGCACCAATTTAAAGGAAGAATGCTACTTCTTTGCAGATAAATCAGGGACGGTAAAAGAAGAACTGGTTCTCTACGTCGCCTTGGCTTTCTATCTTGCTCCCTTCTATCCTTGGGCCTCTCATTGGCCTTCTCTTGCTCATTTCTCTTGGCCCCTGGGCCTTCTCTCGACTTACTGCTCTCATAAAGATCCAGGCAAATAACCTGGCAGCCAAGCCACTCCAGGTCCATTACCTAAAATTGGACTCTGATGATGAACCCACTCCAGAAGTTGTCAAGCGCCAGCACTGACGCGGTGCTTCAAAGTTCAACCCCCCCCCCAAATTCCCTAGAGCGGCTGCCTTTGTGGGACGTCCTAAAGGTGCCACTGATACCATTGATCCTCCTCTGTAAAGGGGGATGCTGGAGGGTGCGAGACAAAGTACTGCAGAGATACCTCTTTCTCTGTGCTCAAAGACGGAATCCTGAGAAGCATGCCTGATTGCATACAGGTTGGCATAGGTCACTCTTCCCATCTCCTTGAAAAAGCACCCTGGAGGCTGGGGCTCAGACTCCCCAACCAAGGAGTGCTTAGCCCTTCAGTGCAATGCCCAAAACTCAGAAGAGATCAGGCCTCTACTTCCCCCTCCATGCTAATAATACAGAGAAGGGGGAGATGTGGGAAGCCATGGCAAGGTCTTACTCTTGGCAAACACTCACCCTTGGCTCTCCTATCTACTATTCTTCTTTCTGCTTACCTTCCATGATTCACTTGTCAGTTCTCAGAACTTCAAACAAGGCGTCATAGCAACCCACCTTTAGTAACCCTTCCTCCTGATCTTTAGATTTAGCCAACATCCTGCTAGATAGATGTTTTTAGAACCTCTGGTAATGGCAAGGCTTTGTGAGAATAACAGGTATAACCTAGTTAGACCCCACAGCTGCAGCCAGCTTCCTCACCTGCAAAGCTCTCTTTCCCTTCCTGCCCCTCCCCATATCCTGTTTTCAGAGTATATAACCTGTGTGAACAATAAAATCTTTGCCAGCTTGATCAGACTTCTTGACTTGCTGTGCCTTTTTATTTTCTCGTGCATCTCAGTCCTATCCACAGGA
>NW_021623147.1:0-6694 GCF_004785775.1 Grammomys surdaster | reverse complement strand
TATCAATAGTCATCAGTCATAGATAATAGTATGTCAGAAATAAATGAACAGGAATAATCTATATTCACTATTCGTGGATAATAGTAAATCAGAAATAAATGAACGTGAATAATCAATATTCACCATTCATGAATAATGGTAAAAATGAAAAAAATGAACATGAATAATCGATAGTCATCAGTCAGAGTTCATAGTAAATCAGAAATAAATGAAGCTGAAGTATCAAAAGTCATCAGTCATAAATAATAGTAAGTCAGAAATAAATGAACATGAATATTCAATATTCACTATTCATGGATTATAGTAAATCATATATAAATGAAGATGAATAATCAATAGTCATCATTCATACTTAATAGTAAAGCAGAAAAAAATAAACCTGAATTATCAATAGTCATCAGTCATAGATAATAGTAAGTCAGAAATAAATAAACAGGAATTAACAGTATTCAACATGCATCGATAGTATTTAATCAGAAATAAATGAAGATGAATAATCAATAGTTATCAGTCATACTTAAGAGTAAATCAGAAATATATAAAGCTGAAATATCAATAGTCATCAGTTATAGATAAGAGTAAGTCAGTAATAAAACAGGAATATACAGTATTCGCCATTCGTCGATAATGGTTAATCAGAAGTAAATGAACATGAATAATCAATAGTCATCAGTCATAATTCATGAAAAATCGGAAATAAAGGTGAAGTATCAAAAATCATGAGTCATAAATCATACTAAGTGAGAAATAAATGATCAGACTACTCAATATTAAACATTCATGGATAATAGTAAATCAGAAATAAAAGAACATTAATAATCAATAGTCATCAGTCATAGTTCATAGGAAATCAGAAATGAATAAAGCTGAAATATCATGAGTCATCAGTCATAGATAATAGCAAGGCAGAAATAAATGAACAGGAATAGTCAATATTCACTAATCATGTATAATAGTAAATCAGAAATAAATGAACATGAATAATAAATAGTCATCAGTCACAGTTAATAAGAAATCAGAAATAAATAAAGCTGAAATATCAAATGTCATCAGTCATAGATAATAGTAAGTCAGAAATAAATGAACATGAATAATCAATAATCATCAGACATCGTTCATCGGGAATCAGAAAAAATTAAGTCTGAACTATCAATTGTCATCAGTCATAGATAATAATAAGACAGAAGTAAATGAACAGGAATAACCAATATTAACCATTGTTGGATAATAGTAAACCAGAAATAAATGAAC
This sequence comes from Grammomys surdaster, assembly GCF_004785775.1. Taxonomy (NCBI): domain Eukaryota; kingdom Metazoa; phylum Chordata; class Mammalia; order Rodentia; family Muridae; genus Grammomys; species Grammomys surdaster. The sequence continues at coordinate 5,443 of NW_021623147.1, read as the reverse complement.
ATGAATAATCAATAGTTACCAGTCATAGTTAATTGATAATCAGAATTAAATGAAGATGAAATATCAATAGTCATCAGTCATAGATAATAGTAGTTCAGAAATTAATGAACAGGAATAATCAATATTCACTATTCGTGGATAATAGTTAAGCAGAAATAAATGAACATGAATAATCAATATTCATCAGTCATAGTTAATAGGAAATCAGAAATAAATAAAGCTGAAATATCAATAGTCATCTGTCATAGATAATAGTATGTCAGAAATTAATGAACAGGAATAACCAATATTAATCATTGTTGGTAAATAGTAAACTAGAAATAAATGAATATGAATAATCAATAGTCATAAGTCATAGATAATAATAAACCAGAAATATATAAAGCTGAAATATCAATAGCCATCTGTCATAGATAATAATAAGTCAGAAATAAAAGAACAGGAATAATCAATATTTAACATTCATGGATAATATTTAAGCAGAAAGAAATGAACATGAATATTCAATATTCATCAGTCATAGTTAATAGAAAATCAGATTACTAAAGCTGAAATATCAATTGTCATCAATCATAGATAATAGTAAGTCAGAAACAAATGAACAGGAAAAATCAGTATTCATCATTCATGGATAAAAGTAAATCATAAATTAATGAACATGAATAATCAATAGTCATCAGCCATAGATAATAATAAAACAGAAATAAATAAAGCTGTAGTATCAATAGTCATCAGTCATAGATAGTAGTAAGTCAGAAATTAATGAACAGGAATAATAAATATTCATCATTCGTGGATAACAGTAAATCAGAAAAAAATGAACATGAATAATCAATAGTCATCAGTCAGAGTTAATAGGAAATCAGAAATAAATATACCTGAAATATCAATAGTCATCAGTCATAGTTCACGGGAAATCAAAAATAAATGAACAGGAATAACCACTGTTCACCATTCGTGGATAATAGGGAATCAGATATAAATGAATATGAATAATCAATAGTCATCAGTAATAATTAATAATTAATAATTTAATAGTACATCAGAATTAAATAAATGTGAAATATCAATAGTCATCAGTCGTATATAATAGTGAGTCAGAAATAAATAAACATGAATAATCATTATTATTCGTGGATAATAGTAAATCAGAAATAAAGGAAGAGGAATAAACAATACTCATCAGTCATAGTTCACAGAAAATCAGAAATATATAAAGCTGAAATATCATTAGTCATCAGTCATAGATAATAGTAACCAGAAATACATGGACATGAATAATCAATATTCACCATTTGTGGATAATAATAAATCAGAAATAAATTAACAGGAATAATCAAATGTCGTCAGTCATAGTTAATATGAAAACAGAAATAAATGAAGCTGAATAAACAATAGTCATTACTCATAGATAATTGTAAGTCAGTAGTTGTCAGTCACAGTTAGTAGTAAATCAGAAATAATTAAAGCTGAAATATCAATAGTCATCAGTCATAGATAATAGAAAGTCAGAATTAAATGAACATTATGAATCAATAGTCTTCAGTCATAGTTAATTGGAAATCAGAAAGAATAAATCTGAAATATCAGTAATCATCAGTCATACGTAATAGTAAGACAGAAAGTGATCATCAGGAATAATCAATATTGACCATTCATGGAAAATAGTAAACCAATAATAAATGAACCTGAATAATAAATAGGCATCGTTTATAGTTAATAAGAAATCTGAAATAAATAAAGCTGAAATATCAATAGTAATCAGTCATAGATAATAGTAAGTCAGAAATAAATGAACATGAGTAATCAATATATACCATTCGTGGATAATAGTAAAGCAGAAATAAATGAACATGAATAACCAAAACTCATCACTCATAGTTAATAGGAAATCAGAAGTAAATAAAGCTTTAATATCAATAGTCATCAGTCATAGATAATAGTAAGTCAGAAGTAAATGAACATGAATAAACAATATTCAGCATTCGTGGATAATAGTAAATCAGAAATAATTGAACATGAATAATCAATATTCACCATTCATGGATAATAGTAAATGAGAAATAAATGAACTTGAATAATCAATAGTCATCAGTCACAGTTCATGGGAAATCAGAAATGAGTAAAGCTGAAGTATCAATAGTCATCAGTCCTAGATAATAGTAAATCAGAAATAAATGAACAGGAATAATCAATATTCACGATTCTTGGATACTAGTAAACAAGAAATAAATGAACTTGAATAACCAATAGTCATCATTCATAGTTAATAGGAAATCAGAAATAAATAAAGCTGATATCAATAGTCATCAGTCATAGATAATAGTAAGTCAGAAATAAATGAACATAAATAATTAATATTCAACATACGTGGATAATATTAAATCTGAAAAAAATGAGCATGAATAATCAATAGTCATCAGTCAAAATTAAGAGGAAATTAGAAATAAATAAAGCTGAAATATCAATAGTCATCAGTCATAGTTCATGGGAAATCAGAAATAAATAAAGCTGAATTACCAATACTCATCAGTCATAAATAATAGTAACTCAGAAATAAATGAACAGGAATAATAATATTCACCATTCGTGGATAATAGTAAATCAGATAGAAATGAACATGAATAATCAAGAGTAATCTGTCATAGTTCATGTGATATCAGAAATAATTAAAGCTGAAATATCAATAGTCCTCAGTCATAGATAATAGTAAGTCATAAATAAATGAACATGAATAATCAATATTCACCATTCGTGGATAATACTAAATCAGATAGAAATGAACATAAATAATCAAGTGTAATCAGTCATAGTTCATGTGATATCAGAAATAATTAAATCTGAAATATCAATAGTCCTCAGTCATAGATAATACTATGTCAGAAATAAATGAACATGAAAAATCAGTATTCACCATTAGTGGATAATAGTAAATCAGATAGAAATGAACATGAATAATCAACATTCAGAATTCGTGGATAATAGTTAATCAGAAAAAAATGAAGAAGAATAATTAATAGTCATCAGTCACACTTAATAGTAAATCAGAAAAATATAAAGCTGAAATATCAATAGTCATCCATCATAGATAAAAGTAAATAAGATTAAAATGAACATGAAAAATCAATATTCACCATTCGTGGATAATAGTTAATCAGAAAAAAATGAAGATGAATAATCAATAGTCATCAGTCCTAGTTCATAGGAAATCAGAAATAAATAAAGCTGAAGTAACAGTAGTCACCAATCAAAAATAATAGGAAGTCATATATAAATGAACATGAATAATCAATGTTCACGATTCGTGGATATTACTAAATCAGAAATAAATGAACATGAATAATCAATAGTCATCAGTATTAGTACATGGAAAATCAGAAATAAATAAAGCTGAAGTATCAATAGTCATCAGTCATAGATAATAGTAAGTCAGAAATAAATGAACAGAAATAATCAATATTCACCATTCGTGGATAATAGTAAATGTGAATAAAACATGAATAATCAATAGTCATCAGTCATAGTTAATAGGAAATCAGAAATATGTAAAGCTGAAATATCAATAGTCATCAGTCATAGATAAGAGTAAGTCAGAAATAAATAAACAGGAATAATTAATATTCAAGATGGTGGATGATAGTAAATCAGATACAAATGAACATGAATACTCAATTGTCATGAGTTGAAGTTATTTGTAAACCGGAAAAAAATAAAGTTTAAATATCAATAGTCATCAGTAATAGATAATAGTAAGTCAGAAATAAATGAACATGAATTATCAATGTTCACCATTCATGGATATTTCTAAATCAGAAATAAATGAACGTGAATAATCAATAGTAATCAGTCATAGTTCATTTGATATTAGAAAGAAATAAATCTGAAGTATCAGTAGTCGGCAGTCATAGATGATAGTAGGTCAGATATGAATGAACAGGAATAATCAATATTCACCATTCGTAGATAATAGTAAAGCAGAAATAAGTGAACTTGAATAACCAAAATCATCAGTCATACTTAACAGGAAATCAGAAAAAATTTAAGCAGAAATATCAATAGTCATCAGTCATAGATAATAGTAAGTCAGAAATAAATGAACATGAATAATCAATATTCACCATTCGTGGATAATAGTAAATCAGAAATACATAAAGCTAAAATATCAATAGTCATCAGTCATAGATTAGAGTAATTCAGAAATAAATAAACATGAATAATCAATATTCACCCTTAGTGGTAAACAGTAAATCAGAAATAAATGAACATGAATAATCAAGAGTCATCAGTCATAGTTGATGGGAAATCAGAAATAAGTAAAGCTAAAATATCATTAGTCATCAGTCATAGATAAAAGTAAGTCAGAAATAAATGAACAGGAATAATCAATATTCATGACTCGTGGATAATAGTACATCAGAAATAAATGAACATGAATAATCAATAGTCATCCGTCATAGTTCATAGCAAACCAGAAATATATAAAGCTGAAATATCAATAGTCATCAGTCATAGATAATAGTAAGTCAGAAATAAATGAACATGAATAATCAATATTAAGCATTCATGGATAATTGTAAATCAGATATGAAAGAACAGGAATAATCAATAGTCATCAGTCATTCTTAATAGTAAACGAGAAAAAAATAAAGCTGAAATATCAGTAGTCATCAGTCATAGATAATAGTAAGTCAGAAACAAATGAAGATGAATAATCAACATTCAGAATTCGTGGATAATAGTAAATCAGAAATAAATGAACATGAATAATCAATATTCAACATTATTGGATAATAGTAAATCAGATATAAATGAACATGAATAATCAATATTCATCAGTCACAGTTATTAGGAAAACAGAATTAAATAAAGTGAAATATCCATAGTCATAAGTCATAGATAATTGTAAGTCAGAAATAAATGAACAGGAATAATCAACATTCACCGTTCGTGGAAAATAGTAAATCAGAAGAAAATCAACTTGAATAATCAATAGTCTTCACTCATAGTTAACAGTAAATCAGAAATAAATAAAGCTGAAATATCAATAGTCATCCCTCAGAGAAGAGTAAGTCAGAAATAAATGAACTGGAATAATCAATATTCACCATTCGTGGATAATAGTAAATCAGAAATATATGAACATGAATAATCAATCGTCATCAGTCATAGTTAATACGAAATAAGAAATTAATAAAGCTGAAATATCAATAGTCATCAGTCATAGATAATAGTAAGTCAGACATATGTGAAAAGTAATATTCAAAATTCACAATTCGTGAATAATAGTAAGTCAGAAATAAATGATCATGAATAATCAATAGTCATCTGTCATAGTTAATAGGAAATCAGAAATAAAAAAAGCTGAAATATCAATAGTCATCATTCATAGATAATAGTAAGTCAGAAATAAATGAACAGGAGTAATCCATATTTACCATATATA
>NW_021623146.1:0-2760 GCF_004785775.1 Grammomys surdaster | reverse complement strand
TTTGCTTTGAGCTAGGTATACATTCCTATTCTGTGTTTTTAAAAAAATTATTGTATTTTATGCGCGTGTTTTTCCTGTGTGTATGTCTGTGTACCATTTGCATGCCTGGTGCCTTCAGGGTCCAGAAAAAGGTGCCAAACACCCTGGAACTGGAGCTAAATATGGTTGTGAACTACCATGTGCTGGGAATTGAACTCTAGTCCTCTGGAAGATCAGCCCGTGTTTTTAACCACTGAGATAACCACTCAGCCATTTCTCTAGCCCCACACATTTCTCTTTTAACAATGACATCCTAGGACTCACTTGCATGTAGTATGCATACACAGTCCTCTCTGAACGAAGCACCTAGCAACCTGTTAGCAACATAGAACCACCCCCTGCATCAAAGTGCTAATGGAACAAGCTCCTCCTTCCCTGTTAATGACTTGGACAATTTCTACTGAACCTTACTAAGTATTGTGGAGAGGGATATGGAAGGTAGGAAGGTTGATATAGCCTAGAGCTTTTTTGGTTTCGTGTGCAATGAGCCAAAACTGAGTGTTCAAGAGAAAATTTTAGGAAGGATCTTGTATTTCCCATGTAATGAGTATGCATACTTGAGGTTGCATGTGATTGAAATCAGATGTGTTGTGTGTACATGTTCTCTGAGTTCTTTGAGTTACATCAAGTCTACTAGTCAAACTAGAGACCCACCCCAATAACTCCCTTTGTAACTGAAATCCTCCCTCACTTGAACCCCTTAAAGGAAGTCTCAAACGATAACTGAAATAAACCCCAAGGGATAACTGGAGTCTTGATAACCTCCGCTCCTGTAGCGGCTGTCAATCTTGAAAGTGTATGTCCCTGTTCAATAGTTTCACTTTGAATAGAGATTACTCCTTACTTTGCAGCCTCTGTGGGCTTGAGTAAAAGGCCAAGAATTTAAAAACACCTTAGTCATATACTTCTACCACCAGTAACAGTGTAGCCCAGGCTAGCCTGAAACTTGCTATGTGGCTAAGGCTGTCTTTCAACCTTCCTTTCTTGTTCTTGTTTTTAAAACTGGGTTTCTGCTGGGCGGTGGTGGCGCACGCCTTTAATCCCAGCACTTGGGAGGCAGAGGCAGGCAGATTTCTGAGTTCGAGGCCAGCCTGGTCTACAGAGTAAGTTCCAGGACAGCCAGGGCTACACAGAGAAACCCTGTCTCGAAAAAAAAAAATGGGTTTCTTTGTGTATCCCTGGATCTCCTGGAACTTACTCTCTAAACCAAGCTGACCTCAGATTCAGAGCTCTGCATGCACCTGAAGCTGTGGTGCTGGGATTAAAGGCATGTGCCCCTACTTCTGCCCAGTGTCACACTCTTAGTTTTTGTCTGCAGTTATTTAAACAGAATTGATTATTTCCTCACATGTCAGCTCATCTATAATATTGGAGTGTCAGAATTCTAACCTTCCAAAGTTGCTGTGTTTATTTATTTTTTTTATGCAGAATTTTTGCTGTGTGTTCAGGATAGCCTTGAACTCAGTCTTCCTGTCTTGATTTTCAGTGTTAGGACGGATTATAGACATATACTATCGAACACCTCCTATGTTTGGCAAATTTGATTCTTAGTTTGGGGGACTTTTGGAAGGTCAAGTGTATCACAAAGCTCTTTGTGCTTTGTCTGTGGTTCTGCATTTATTTCTGTTATGAGTTCTAAAGATATAATGAGAATATAATCAGCACAAGGCACGAGTTTTCTAGGCTCTGGGCAGCAAAAATTCAAATTCCAAACCACTTAGGAGGCAGAGATGGATAGAGGAGGAGATCAAGCCACCCTGGTCTACAGAGTGAGTTCCAGAAGAGCCAGGGCTACACAGAAAAACCCTGTCTTGAAAAAACGAATCACAAAATAAATCAAAACAGTCCAAATCTATGTAAGGGAAGGGCTTTAGCCTTCCAATCCTCCAAGAGAGCCCTCCTCACGCCACTACCATAGGTCAGGTACAGGTCAATGTTTGTTTCTTCTTTGTGTTAGCAAAATGCTATGTCTACCTTCTCCATCTTTCTCACAGATACAAGGTTCTCGGGGTGCTGCTTTAATTTCCTAGGTCTGGCTTTGGCATCGGCTTTGGCTTACTTAAGGCTATATACCGGCTAGTTTTATGTCAACTTGATACAAGCGGGAGTGATCAGAGAACAGAGCCTCAATTGAGAAAATGCCTCCATAAGATCCAACTCTAAGGTATTTTTTTTCAATCGGTGATCTTTGGAGAAGGGCCCAGCCCATTGTGGGTGGTGCCATTCTTGGGCTGGTGGTCTTGGTTCTTTACAAAAATAGGTTGAGCGTGCCATAGGGTGCAAGCAAGCAAGCAACCTCCTCCAGGTCCCTGCCCTGTTTGACTTCCTGTCCTGACTTCCCTTGATGATGAACTGTCATGTGGAAACATAAGCTGAACAAACTCTTTCCTCCACAAGTTGCTTTGTTGATGATGTTTTGTCCCAGCATTAGAGTCCCACACTAAGACAGGCCTTACCTCCTCATCTGAGAGTATTTGAAAAGTTGTATCTCAAGTTCCTGAGGTGGTACCTCAGGAGTCTACACCAAACCTTCAGCATGTATCATCACCGTTCCTGTTCACCATCTCTAGAACCCTCGCATCCTCCCTGGACTCGCCGATCTTCTCTCTCCTCCTCCTCTCCTCTCCTCTCCTCCCTCCCTTCTTCCATTCCTCCCACATTTCCTTTCCTTTCCTTCCTTCCTTCCTTCCTTCCTTCCTTCCTTCCTTCCTTCCTTCCTTC
>NW_021623145.1:0-4665 GCF_004785775.1 Grammomys surdaster | reverse complement strand
GACACAGTTTGCTTTGAGCTAGGTATACATTCCTATTCTGTGTTTTTTAAATGTATTTTATGTCCATGTTTTGCCTGCATGTATGACTGTGTACTATCTGCATGCCTTGCACCTGCAGGATCCAAAAGAAGATGCCAGACCCCCTGGAACTGGAGTTAATATGGTTGTGAACTACCATGTGCTGGGAATTGAACCCGAGTCCTCTGGAAGATCAGTCTGTGTTTTTAACCACTGAGATAACCACTCAGCCATTTCTCTAGTCCCATACATCCCTCTTTTAACAATGCATTTGACTTCCTAGGACTCACTTGTGTGTAGTATGCATACACAGTCCTTTCTTAACAAAGCACCTAGCAACAAGTTAGCAACCTAGGACCCCCACCTACATCAAAGTGCTAATGGAATAAGCTCCTCCTTCCCTGTTAATGACTTGGACAATTTCTACTGAAACTTATTCAGTATTATGGAGAGGGATATGGAAGGTAGGATGGCTTATCTGGCCTAAACTGTTTTGGGGTGCATGTGCAATAAGCCAAAACTGAGTGTTCAAGAGAAAGTTTAGGAAGAATCCTGTTATAGTATGAAATATTTTATGTGCCTAGCCCTTTAAATGACCCTGTGATCTTGAGTGACAGTTGGCTCTTGGACTTCTGGGAACAGGAGTGGAGAAAAAAGCCAACAAAAGCTGAGAGAGGGCTGAGAGAGGAGTTGGAGAGAGTAGTCGTATTAGGCAGAAGTAGGGTCCAGGAGACAGAAAAATAGGGTCAGAGAAGACAGTTGATGCAGGAGAAAGAAGAATATGTGGGGCGGAGAAGAGAAGAGATTTTGAAGAGTGAAAAATAAGAGACTAGCTGACTGAGAAGACAGTTGGTGACACTTGAAATAGGAAAAGCTCACCTGAACAGAAGATATTAGGAGACAGATAAAAGAAGAACTCACAAATAAAAGTAGCCCCGTAAGAATACAAAGACAAAAGAATTTAAAAGCAAAAGGCAACATTTTTACAAAAAGCTACATTAGCCCCGCCACCCCCAACGTGACAGGCAGTTTGAAGGAAAAAGAAACATTAAAAGACATGTGGCCACCATTGTGGCCAGGCAAAATGCGGAGCTTGATTTCACGTATGATAAAGCTAAAGGCAGGATAAGAAGAGTTGGAAACTTTGTTTGAAAAAAGCACAGGGTGTTTGCTGAAGCTGTTGTTGGGACACCTCCTGCATGGTTTTTAGAAGCAGGTTTCCACTCTCTTCCTTTTCCTCATTTTGGGCTATTTTGCTTATAAAACCTTGACAAGGCAACTGGAAAAAAAAAACACAAGTGGAAGTAGAGAGAAGACTGGCTGAGCAACTGGAAAAGAATATAGGTAAAAATAGAGAAGCGTAGGAATAAAAAAGATCATCAAGAAAAGAGAAGACAAACACATTCATTCCCAGGACTTGAATCAGAAAGAGGGGAGTTTTCCCCAGGTAGAAGGAATGGAAGGAAGTGTGTCAAAGGGTGGTCAAGTCAACGAAGGGAAATGAGTTTAAATCCACAGCACTTCTGGAGGACAGGCAATGCTTGGTCAAAAAAAAAAAATCACCAACAGCATTTCCCATATTATACAGCATATGCCTGTTAGTGAGGATAATCCACAAACTTACGATGAAATAGGATGACATCTTATAGAAATGAAAGACTTAAATCATTTTAAGAAGCCAGTGATGTCTTATGAGATACACTTACTTCATGTGAAACAAACTCTAAATAATTGGTCTACTCAAAATAGAATTATTATTCTCCAAGACTGGAGGGAATTGATAATAGCTGTCTTCAATTGCAAGTGTTGTCATGATGGTGAGAAGAAGCCAGGAATTTATAACATAGGAATAAAGCCAGAGGAATTAATATAGTGAGGGGCCAGTCGATGAAAGGGTATTATCCTGATATACAAGAACAGGTTCAATTTGAAGACACAATCATAATATCGTGGTTTAACAACTTTAAGAGCTTGGGACAGAGTTGAGGAGCCAGGAAAGAAATCCACATCATTTACAAAAATTATACAAGGCTCAGGAGAAGCTTTCACTGAATTTTTTTTTTTACAATGGTGGATCTCAGTAATAAGTAAAATCATATCAGACCCTGACATAAGACAGGTATTGATGAAGACCCTAGCACTTGAAAATGCAAATGTGGGGTATGAAAAAGTTGTGAGACCACTGAAGGCATGGACAGTGCCTATAGATGAATGGATAAAGGATACAAATGATATTGGTTGTAATACATACCATGCTAATATAATAGGTCAAGCGATAGCTAGAGGGCTCTGATATTAAAAGGTCCTGTGCTTTGATTGTGGGAAATATGGATATTTGAAACAAAATTGTGAACAAGACAACTCTAAGGGCAATGGTTTTTCAAAATGTAAATCAGAAAGAAGGCCCAGGTTTCCAGGAGTGGGCAGATGATGTGGCAAGGGTTGCCATTGGACCAATGAGCATAGGTCCAAGAGAGATAGCCAAGGCAATGGCTTGCCATTGGTAAATGACATGGAGGTGGGGCTAGCCTGAGGCAGTAAAAAGCATGAGCGGCTTCCCTCTTGTCAGCCAGGAACTAACAAGCAAGCAGAAAAAAGAAAAAAACTCAACTAAGTATTGCGGATCTAATGCATGTTACTACAGGCTGTGCTGTTCTAGACTTGGCCACAGATAAGCATCTTACGCTATCCCCAACATTTCTATGTTATAAAATATCTACTGGAGTTTATGGTCCTTTGCCCTCAGGAACAGTAGGAATGGTTTTGGGAAAGCAGCAGTTTGACTTCCCCAGGTTTCATTGTGCGTATGGGAATTATAAAGATTTCAAAGGAGAAATTAAAATAATGGCTTATGTAAAAAGAGAGATGTAAGTTAACACAGGTGATGGGATTACTCAGCTGTTGCTGTTTCCCTATATCAAAGGCAAAGGTGTTCCAGTAGAAAGACTGGGAGGAGTTGAAGTACTGGAAAAGTGTGTTCTGGCTAACAGTTGGTCATGATCAAAGGCCAAAATTAAAGCCACAATTGAATGACATTGAAATAGCAGGGGTGGTGGTTACAGAAGCTGACGGTAACCATCTCACCATGAAATCCCACAGAACAAGTGGTTATGGAGAGATCTAATTGCGTCCTAAAAGAAATACTTATAAAACAAAAAAGGAAGAATAAAGACACACCCCACACCACCAGGAATTGACTCAGTAGTGCTCTGTTAACTTTAAATTTTCTGAACAGTAAGGAGAAAGGAGCAACAGCAGCTGAGAGACACTGGGTTATAGACCAGACTGTGGAATTAAGTCAGCCTATGTACTACAAGGATGTGTTAACATCAGAATGGAAGTCTGAGATGTGGGATTTGTTTGTTTCCACGGGAAATGAAAAGCTGTGGATACCATCAAGCTAATAAAGCTCAGAGTTGAGCAGGAGACCTCTTCTGCCCAAAAAGAGCAGAAATGAGAGCCTGAGCAGCCACTGCTTCCCCGCCCAGGCAGAAAAGCCTGGACAAGAAATGTTCAACACCTCGCCACTGACTGGTCTATGACCAGGACTTTGGACTTCAGGTATTCAGAGCCATCCACAATGCAGAGCAACCACAGGCCTATGAGCAAGTCTTTAAGACAGACTATGCAAGCCCAAATCAGGACTACAAGTCAAAGGTTCACAGAACTGGAGACAGAGATTAAGAGAGGAAGTCCAAAAAGCAAGATGTTAGAAGATAAGACAGTCCATGAGTAAAAAGGATCTGAGAAGCAGTCCCCAAATTACAGGAAAGGGCACATGACTGTTAGGTTCTTATCTCAGTGGTGGATATGCTCCCTGAGAAAACAGAAAGATCATATCAGACACCTGAGGACCCTGGAAAAGAAATTGGGAAGAATTGAGAAGCAGCTTCAAAACTGCATAATAGCTAAAACGACTAGGGATGAAAGGAATGTAGTATGAAATATTTTATGTGCCTGACTCCTAAAATGACCCTATGCTCTTCAGTGATAACTGGCTCTTGGACTTCTGGGATCAGGAGTGGCTATAAAAGGGAGCAGAGGCTGAGACAGGAGTGAGAGACGAGTTGGAGAGAGAAACAGTAGTGGCATAAGAAGGGTTCGGGGGACAAAAGAGTCAGAGAAGACAATTAGTGACAGTTGAAATAGAAGAAGCTGAGCTAAGTTAGAGAAGATATTGTTAGGAGACAGATAAACTAAGAATCTCCTAGCAAAGTAGCTATATAAGAATATAAAGACAAAGAATTTTTTAAAAAAAACAAAAAGCAACATTTTTACAAAAAACTGCATCCTAGATTTCCCATCTAGTAACTATGCATAATTGGGGTTGCATATGATTAAAATCAGATGCATTGTGGGAAGGGACATGCCCTGTGCGCAAGTGCTTCCATAATCCAAGTCTACTAGTCAAAATAGAGAACCACCCAAATTACTCCCTTTGTACCCGAAATCCTCCTGCACTTGAACCTCATAAAGGAAGTCTCCAACAATAACTGAAAGGAACCTCATGACTGGGGTCATGACCTGACACTTCCCCCCCCCACACACACATAATTGACATTTCCTTCGTTTTACTGTACAGGTTTATGCAGAGTCTGACTTTCTTGTTTGAATCCTAGAATGACATCCCAATGAGACATATACCAG
>NW_021623144.1:0-4350 GCF_004785775.1 Grammomys surdaster | reverse complement strand
GTTCGTGCCGGCGAGACGACTACACCCGCCCGTCACAGTTGGTGCCGTGAAACCCGGGAGAATTCATCATCGCCGGCGCTGTTTCGAGAAGACCCTCCACTCACGCGTGGAGTGAATCCAGAACCGTAGAACGGGGTAATGTTCTCTGAAAGATATGTCTCGATTTGATTTAGTTCACTTCCCTCCCCAGTTGGCAGGAACCTTAGAGGTTTTCGCTATGGTGTTAGCAGCCTTAGTTTTCTTCCCTTTGGTCCTCGTGGCCGCTCGGGGAGTGGAAAATGGATTACAGGTCAGCATGTCAGGAACAGAGACAGAGAAATGGACGCGCATAAATATTCAGAAAGGAAAAGGGAAAAAAGACGTATTTAAGAAATCAGGCCTCCCCGATAACCAATTCACGGGGATGAGAGATGAGAGAAAGAACGCTCTCGGGAGAGACGGAAGGAAAGTAAGCCTCAGAAAGAAACCTCTGTATCTGGTAAAAGAGCCGGGGTTTTTACGGCGTGATAGCTCTGAGTCAGAGGGGCTAACTTCCGACTCAGAGGACTCAGATGAAGAGTGGTTTGGGGGAGTCAGTCTAGGTGAATGAGGATTTTGCCTAGGAGGTGACAGCGAAACATAGGTCAAGAGAATTCTAAATTGCCTGCAGCCTAAAAACTGCTTCAGGCGGGAAGAGCAGGGTTAAAAAGAATTAGAAAGCAGGGTATTGAAGTGTTAAATTAGCTGCCCGCTACATCTCCTATGAACGAGATGAAAAGTTACATTTTAAATATGAGAGAGAGAGAAAGAGTTTTAAAAAATACAGGTGCCCTCTCTCTGAGCTGTGTCAACAAAAAAGAATGAAAAGGCTATTTCAGAGTTCATCTAGAAGCAGAGAATTCGGGAGATGTCCTGAAATTCTCTGTAGTTCTTAGAGTCCTTCCTTGTCGCTTGTCCTTGGCGCGCCAATGTCCACGTGTTTGTGTTTGTTTCATTGTCTAAATGTTCTGTGTTTGTTACATGTTCAAAAGAAAGATCGTTAAAACTGCTTGATTCAACCTTTGGGAGCTAAAAAAAAAAAAAAAGTCTTTTCAGGAATCGAGGTTGACATAAGCTGCTTTTAAAAGAGACCAGTAACATTTTGGGTTTTATAAGGAAGCTAAGAGTCATTTTGTCCTAGAAAAACCTCTGTGACAAGGTGCTTTTCTCTTGAAATTACAGCTAGAAAGACAAGAAATTTTGTTTGATCTAAAAATAAGATATATAGCCATTTCATTGTTGTTTCGGATTGGTTTTAAAAGTATAAAAATGTTCTACATGTCTTGGTTATAGACTATTGGCTTAAATTATTGGGTGTAATTAAAAATTTACAACTTTGATAACGAAAGGTGGCGTGGAACTAGCTCAGTGTTAGAGTCGTTCAGAAACCAGGTATATAGAAAGTAAGATTTTAGACCAATGTCTCTTCAATGAGATTAAAAGCTGCTTCATGCACTCACATGTGAAAAATTGGCGACGAAACTTTGTAGCATAAGAGTAGTCTACTTGGTGTTGATTTTAAAAAGGTAGAATGTTTAAATTGGTTTTGCTTTTGCTTCTCAAAATTAATGGTTACACTCTAATGCTACAAAAGATATTTAAAAGTTTAGTTAAACTGCCAGTATTCCATTGGCTACAGTTGGCAGTTGTAATCTTGAGTTTAAAAATTTTTTGATTCGCCCATGTTATGGAAAGGGGGGCAGCAGGTAGAGTTAAATATAAATATTTATAACAAGTTGTGATACAATGCTGGCCTGCTAGAGATTTAGAACATTTACATTTAAATTAAGACATACAGGCTGAGATCTTAACGTGCCTGTAAGACAAGGTCAGTGTGATGTTAATCAGGTTAAACTGCCTACCCGGCCCTCAGAACATACAAGCAAAGACAGACTTAGATACTTGTCTTTGCAATGAAATTGCACCCTCATACAATCAGGGTCTGGCCATAACTGCACAGAGCCATAGAGATGGGGAGTGTTTTAAATGTAAAAATTTAGATAGTTTTTAAAGTGACTGTCCCAAGAACAGAGGCTTAAACAACAGTCAAGTGACCAAGGTTACTTGACAAACCTGTCCTTGGTGCAAGAAGGATAATCCTTGGGCCAGGCCTCAGGATATAGGCCAAGATTAAAACATTTACATTTAAATTAAGACTATAACAGAGTAGTTGAGACAAGAGCTTAGATTTCAGACATTCCTATTGTCCTGTCCAGCCTCAAAAAGGGTGTTCTCTAGAATTTGTTTATTGCCTTGCTTGTTCCTTAGGGAGGTGTCAGCCTCAGACTCAAAAGAAATTCAAAACAGCTTTTGGGCCAGGCCAAAATTGTTAAGTGTGTGACAAAAGACAAAATGGCTTTGGTTCCTCTGATGTGTATTAGGTCTTATTAGTAACAAGAAGCCTAATCTTAAATTAATAATTAAAAGAAAAAGAGGTTTTAAAAGATTGATAGAAACTGGAGCTGTTTAACAATTATTAGAGGACAAGATTGCCTTCAGCTTGGCTTTATTTGATACTTCACTCAGCTAAAAAGAGTTGGTTATTCAATTAATTCAAAAACCCTAGAAGCCGGGCGGTGGTGGCACACGCCTTTAATCCTAGCTCTTGGGAGACAGAGGCAAGCAGATTTCTGAGTTCAAGGCCAGCCTGGTCTGCAGAGTGAGTTCCAAGACAGCCAGGGCTACACAGAGAAAGTTCAAATTTAAGATTTATAAAACTAATGGGGCACTACAGCCTGACTTGCCTACTCCAGCTGCCATTCAAATAAATGCATATAAAATTATTATAGATTTAAAAGATTGTTTTATATAGTTCCTTTACCTCCTGGTAAAGGTGAGAGGTTTACATTAAGTAAAATTGCTTGTGATTTTTGAGAGCCCATGAAGCCATTCACTAAAAAAGCTTGCCTCAAAGAATGATTAATGGCCTTAAAAAATTTGTTGTTGCTTTAATACAAAAGGTTAAAGCGTTTAAATATCTCAGTATATATTATTATTCATTGTATATTTTATTGGCTGATCTCTCTAAAGGAGTTTTTCCACAAGCCCTTGCTCTAGTACAATGAGCTTTAAGATTTTAGAGTACTTGTTGCTCCAGAAAAGTGATTCTCAAAAGTTGTTAACAGAGATTAATTGGCTAAAACCTCATTTTCAGCTTGACAGGCCAAAAGAAATGGTCAAATAAAAGGACATCTTGACCGGACAATGAAAAGGTCCAGATTCTATTTTAATAAAAGCCAGGGGAGCGGTCTGTGTGTTTCCACAGGAAGAAGACAATCCATTTTGGTTACCAGAGTGGCTGACACGGCGACTCGCGATACTGGAAAGTGACACCCAGACAGACCCTCCAGGCTTTGATGATAGCCCTTGTACTGATCCAAGGGATACAGGTTCCTAGTATTTTTGTTTATTTTATCAAATTCCACCTTTAAGAATTGTACCAATAAAACCTGCTGGATGTCCCAGTGTTGGAATTCTAAAGATTCACTCGCACTATGGTTGCCAGAGTCACGCGATGGGTTCCCATCCCCGTGGAGACTCCTTCCACTTTGTCATTATTTAGACAAAAAAGAGATTTTGGTATAACTACAGCCATAGTGACGACGATATTAATTAGTGCCGTTACCGCCACTGCCACTGAGATTGCTATGTCAACTTCTGTTCAGGTGGACACTACCCCCAATTGTCAGCCACGGTGGCAGAGACTGTTAACCTTCAAACCTCTGCCAGTACCCTACTAAAAGGCGGGCTAATGATCCTTAATCAACGCCTTGATTTAATGAGAGAGAGATTAGATATCCTCTTTCAACTAGCCCAATTGAGATGTGAGAGAAAACTGGGTACACTTTACATCACCAGTGTACAGTATAAAAACTTACTCGTGTAACTAATCTGTCCAGAAAATTGTTTCAGTATCTTACAGGAAACTGCTCAGAAAACTTCAGTGAGACACTCAGAAAATTGAGAGCAGCTGTGGTGAACATCAACTCGACGCACGTGGATCTGTCCCTGACTAAGGGACTGTCCTCCTTTCCTTTTCTTCCCTTTTTTAAGTGGGTGGGAGTAGGCCTGTTTGGTATACCCTAGTTGTGGATTAGTATTCATCTTTTGGTTGGTTGCAAACTCAGAGTTCAACATAATCTTGACAAGGCTATTTTTGCACAGGCGCTTCCAAAGTACTAGGGGCTTCCCCTGCAGTGTGGTTATCACTGCCTCAATTATAAGCAGTCTCCCCCTCACGAGTGGTGGTGCTAAATGTTAGGCCATCAGCGTTGCACCCCAGAAGATTTGCCCTTTACACTGGGTCAGTGAGGAGTCTTGGCCTGGTTGATT
>NW_021623143.1:0-3917 GCF_004785775.1 Grammomys surdaster | reverse complement strand
GTGTATGTGCGTTCGTGCCGGCGAGACGACTACACCCGCCCGTCACAGTTGGTGCCGTGAAACCCGGGAGAATTCATCATCGCTGGCGCTGTTTCGAGAAGACCCTCCACTCACGCGTGGAGTGAATCCAGAACTGTATGACGGGGTAATGTTCTCTGAGAGATAATGTTTGGTCTTGATTTTTTTCGTCTCCCTCCCCAGACAGTGCTGGTACTCTTCCTTCTGGTTTTACAGGATGAGAAAAGCCGCTTGGCGGGCTGGGGAGAGGTAGACAAATTACAGGCCAGCAGATCAGAAACAGAGAAAGAAAAAAAGCGCTTGGGAATTCAGAAAGGAAAAGAGAAATTTAAGAAATCAGGCCTCCCCAAAAATCAATTCACGGGGATGATAGATGAGAGGAAAAACACTCTTGGGAGAGAAAGGAGGGAAGTAAGCCTCAGAAAGAGATCTCTTTATCCGGTAAAGGAAGTGCTGGGGCGTGATAGCTTTGGGTCGGAGGAGATGGCTCCCTCAGAAGACTCAGATGGAGAGATAGATGAGGAGGAAGATGCCAGCCAGATGGCGGCCGATGCCGCGAGATCGAGTGCTTGGGTTAATGATGGTTAATTAGAAACTGTGTTTGCAAGAAAAGTGTTTGGGAGAGAAAAGGAATTAGAAAGCAGGGTATTGAAGTGTTAAATTAGCTGCCCGCTACATCTCCGATGAACGAGATAAAGTTACATTTTAAATATGAGAGAGAGAGAAAGAGTTTTTAAAAAATACAGGTGCCCTCTCTCTGAGCTGTGTCAGCAAAAAGAATAAAAAGGCTATTTCAGAGTTCATCTAGAAGCAGAGAATTCGGGAGATGTCCTGAAATTCTCTGTAGTTCTTAGAGTCCTTCCTTGTCGCTTGTCCTTGGCGCGCCAATGTCCACGTGTTTGTGTCTGCCTTTTGTTTCGTTGTCTAAATGTTCTGTGTTTGTTACGTGTTCAAAAAGAAAGATCGTTAAAACTGCTTGATCCAACCTTTGGGAGCTAAAAAAAGTCTTTTCAGGAATCGAGGTTGACATAAGCTGCTTTTAAAAGAGACCAGTAACATTTTGGGTTTTATAAAGAAGCTAAGAGTCGTTCTGTCCTAGAAAAACCTCTGTGACAAGGTGCTTTTCTCTTGAGATTACAGCTAGAAAGACAAGAAATTTTGTTTGATCTGAAGATAAGATATATAGCCACTTAATTGTTGTTTCTAATTGGTCTTAAAAGTATAAAAATGTCCTACATGTCTTGGTTATAGACTATTGGCTTAAATTATTGAGTGTAATTAGAAATTTTACAACTTTGGTAACAAAAGGTGGCGTAAAACTAACTCAGTGTTAGGGTCATTCAGAAACCAGGTGTATAAAGAGTAAGATTTTAAAACAGTATCTCTTCATTGAGATTAAAAGCTGCTTCATGCACTCACGTGTAAAAATTGACAGAAAGACTTTGTGGCATAGGGGTAGTCTACTTGGTGTTGATTTTAGAAAAAATAGATTGTTTAAATTGGTTTTGCTTTGCTTCTAAAAATTAGTGGTTACACGCTAATGTTACAAAAGATATTTAAAAATTTAGTTAAACTGCCAGTATTCCATTGGCTACAGTTGGCAGTTGTAATCTTAAGTTTAAAAATTTTTTTTGATTCGCCCATCCTTGGGCCAGGCCTCAGGATATAGGCCAAGATTAAAACATTTACATTTAAATTAAGACTATAACAGAGTAGTTGAGACAAGAGCTTAGATTTCAGACATTCCTCTTGTCCTGTCCCACCTCAAAAAGGGTGTTCTTTAGAATTTGTTTATTGCCTTGCTTGTTCCTTAGGGAGGTGTCAGCCTCAGACTCAAAGAAAATTCAAAACAGCTTTTGGGCCAGGCCAAAATTGTTAAGTGTGTGACAAAAGACAAAATGGCTTTGGTTCCTCTGATGTGTATTAGGTCTTATTAGTAACAAGAAGCCTAATCTTAAATTAATAATTAAAAGAAAAAGGGGTTTTAAAAGATTGATAGAAACTGGAGCTGTTTAACAATTATTAGAGGACAAGATTGCCTTCAGCTTGGCTTTATCTGATACTTCACTCAGCTAAAAAGAGTTGGTTATTCAATTGATTCAAAAACACTAGAGCCGGGCAGTGGTGGCACACGCCTTTAATCCCAGCACTTGGGAGGCAGAGGCAGGCAGATTTCTGAGTTCGAGGCCAGCCTGGTCTGCAGGGTGAGTTCCAAGACAGCCAGGGCTACACAGAGAAAGTTCAAATTTAAGATTTATAAAACTAATGGGGCACTGCAGCCTGACTTGCCTACTCCAACTGCCATTCAAATAAATGCATATAAAATTATTATAGATTTAAAAGATTGTTTTATATAGTTCCTTTACCTCCTGGTAAAGGTGAGAGGTTTACATTAAGTAAAATTGCTTGTGAGTTTTAAGAGCCCATGAAGCCATTCATTAAGAAGGCTTGCCTCAAAGAATGATTGGTGGCCTTAAAAAATTTGTCGTTGCTTTGATACAAAAGGTTAAAGCGTTTGAATCTCTCAGTATATATTATTCATTGTATATTTTATTGGCTGATCTCTCTAAAAGAGTTTTTCTACAAGCTTTTACTCTAATATAACGAGCTTTAAGATTTTAGAGTACTTGCTGCTCCAGAAAAGTGATTCTCAAAAGTTGTTAACAGATATTAATTGGCTAAAACTTCATTTTCAGCTTACCATAAAAGAACATAAACCTCTGTTAGATATACTCAAGAGAGATATAAATCCTAATTCCCCTTGACAATTAACTGATGAGGTGTAGATAAACACCTTTTACCCTCAATATTTTAAATCTAGATAGTCAGGGCCATTCGGCTGCTGACCGTCACTGCTTAGAGCCTGACAGGCTAAAAGGGATAGTCAAATAAAAGGACATCTTGACCAGACAATGAAAAGGTCCAGATTCTATTTTAATAAAAGCCGGGGGAGCGCTTTGTCTTTCCACAGAAAGAAGACAATCCATTTTGGCTACCAGAGCGACTGACATGACGATCGTGACACCTGAAGATGACCCCCCAAAAGACTCATATACAGATCCTCATTGGATACTCCAACTTTGGGTTCCTAGTATTTTGTTTATTTTATCAAATTCCACCTTTAAGAATTGTACCAATAAAACCTGCTGGATGTCCCAGTGTTGGAATTCTAAAGATTCACTCACCCTATGGTTGCCAGAGTCACAATGGGTTCCCATCCCCGTGGAGACTCCTTCCACTCTGTCATTACTTAGACAAAAAAGAGATTTGGTATAACTGCAACCATAGTGACGACGATATTAATTAGTGCCATTACCGCCACTGCCACTGAGATTACTATGTCAACTTCTGTTCAGGTGGGCACTACCCCCAATTGTCAGCCATGGTGACAGAGACTGTTAACCTTCAAACCTCCGCCAGTACCCAACTAAAAGGCGGGCTAATGATCCTTAATCAACGCCTTGATTTAGTGAGAGAGAGATTAGATATCCTCTTTCTATTAACCTAATTGAGATGTGAGAGAAAACTGGGTACACTTTACATCACCAGTGTACAGTATAAAAACTTTACTCGTGTAACTAATCTGTCCAGAAAATTGTTTCAGTATCTTACAGGAAATTGGTCGGAAAACTTCAGTGAGACACTCAGAAGATTGAGAACAGCTGTGGTGAACATCAACTCGACGCTCGTGGATCTGTTCCCGATTGAGGGACGGTCCCCCTGGAATTCTCCAGCCTTCCCTTTCTTTTTTCTTTTCTTTCCTTTTTTTTTAAGTGGGTGGGAGTAGGCCTGTTTGGTATACCCTAAGTTGTGGATTAGTATTCATCTTTTGGTTGGTTGCAAACTCAGAGCTCAACATAATCTTGACAAGGCTATTTTTGCACAGGCGCTTCCAAAGT
>NW_021623142.1:0-3245 GCF_004785775.1 Grammomys surdaster | reverse complement strand
GTTCGTGCCGGCGAGACGACTACACCCGCCCGTCACAGTTGGTGCCGAAACCCGGGAGAATTCATCATCGCCGGCGCTGTTTCGAGAAGACCCTCCACTCACGCGTGGAGTGAATCCAGAACCGTATGACGGGGTAATGTTCTCTGAGAGATAATGTTTGGTCTTGATTTTTTTCATCTCCCTCCCCAGACAGTGCTGGTACTCTTCCTTCTGGTTTTACAGGATGAGAAAAGCCGCTTGGCGGGCTGGGGAGAGGTAGACAAATTACAGGCCAGCAGATCAGAAACAGAGAAAGAAAAAAAGCGCTTGGGAATTCAGAAAGGAAAAGAGAAATTTAAGAAATCAGGCCTCCCCAAAAATCAATTCACGGGGATGATAGATGAGAGGAAAAACACTCTTGGGAGAGAAAGGAGGGAAGTAAGCCTCAGAAAGAGATCTCTTTATCCGGTAAAGGAAGTGCTGGGGCGTGATAGCTCTGGGTCGGAGGAGATGGCTCCCTCAGAAGACTCAGATGGAGAGATAGATGAGGAGGAAGATGCCAGCCAGATGGCGGCCGACGCCGCGAGATCGAGTGCTTGGGTTAATGATGGTTAATTAGAGACTGTGTTTGCAAGAAAAGTGTTTGGGAGAGAAAAGGAATTAGAAAGCAGGGTATTGAAGTGTTAAAATAACTACCTGCTACATCTCCAATGAACGAGATGAAAAGTTACATTTTAAATATGAGAGAGAGAGAAAGAGTTTTAAAAATACTGGTGTCCTCTCTCTGAGCTGTGTCAACAAAAAGAATGAAAAGGCTATTTCAGAGTTCATCTAGAAACAGAGAATTCGGGAGACGTCTTGAATTTCTCTGTAGCTCCTAGAAGTTCTTTGTGTACGTCCTTGGCGCGCCAATGTCCACATGTTTGTGTTTGTTTCATTGTCTAAATGTTCTGTGTTTGTTACATGTTCAAAAGAAAGATCGTTAAAACTGCTTGATTCAACCTTTGGGAGCTAAAGAAAAAAAAAAAGTCTTTTCAGGAATCGAGGTTGACATAAGCTGCTTTTAAAAGAGACCAGTAACATTTTGGGTTTTATAAAGAAGCTAAGAGTCGTTCTGTCCTAGAAAAACCTCTGTGACAAGGTGCTTTTCTCTTGAGATTACAGCTAGAAAGACAAGAAATTTTGTTTGATCTGAAGATAAGATATATAGCCACTTAATTGTTGTTTCTAATTGGTCTTAAAAGTATAAAAATGTCCTACATGTCTTGGTTATAGACTATTGGCTTAAATTATTGAGTGTAATTAGAAATTTTACAACTTTGGTAACAAAAGGTGGCGTAAAACTAACTCAGTGTTAGAGTCATTCAGAAACCAGGTGTATAAAGAGTAAGATTTTAAAACAGTATCTCTTCATTGAGATTAAAAGCTGCTTCATGCACTCACGTGTAAAAATTGGCAGAAAGACTTTGTGGCATAGGGGTAGTCTACTTGGTGTTGATTTTAGAAAAAATAGATTGTTTAAATTGGTTTTGCTTTGCTTCTAAAAATTAGTGGTTATGCTCTAATGTTACAAAAGAAATTTAAAAGGTTAGTTAAACTGCCAGTATTCCATTGGCTACAGTTGACAGTTCAATTGTGAGTTTAGAATTCTTTGACTCACCCATGTTTATGGTTCAGAAAAAGATAGAACAGAATTGGCTATTTTGTCAAGAGATTACTTGATTTGGAGCTCAGATTAGAGTGGTACTAGTAAAAATCATAGTGCCATGATGAATGCTCAGACAGGCATACAGACTGAGATCTTAACATGCTTATAAGAAAAAATTTAGGTAGTTTTTAAAAGTGACTGTCCCAAGAACAGAGGCTTAAACAACAGTCAGGTAACCAAGGTTACCTGACAATCTTGTCCTTGACACAAAGGGATGGTCCTTGGGCCAGGCCTCAGGATATAGGCCAAGATTAAAACATTTACATTTAAATTAAGACTATAACAGAGTAGTTGAGACAAGAGCTTAGATTTCAGACATTCCTCTTGTCCTGTCCCACCACAAAAAGGGTGTTCTCTAGAATTTGTTTATTGCCTTGCTTGTTCCTTAGGGAGGTGTCAGCCTCAGACTCAAAAGAAATTCAAAACAGCTTTTGGGCCAGGACAAAATTGTTGGGTGTGATAGAGACAAAATGGCCTTGGTTCCTCTGATGTGTATTAGATCTTATCAGTAACTAAAAACCTAATCTTAAATTAATAATTAAAAGAAAAAGGGTTTTAAAAGATTGATAAATACTGGGGCTAATTAACAATTATTGGAGGACAAGATTGCCTTCAGCTTGGCTTTATTTGATACTTCACTCAGCTAAAAAGAGTTGGTTATTCAATTAATCAAAAAACACTAGGGCTGGACAGTGGTGGTGCACGCCTTTAATCCTAGCTCTTGGGAGACAGAGGCAAGCAGATTTCTGAGTTCAAGGCCAGCCTGGTCTACAGAGTGAGTTCCAAGACAGCCAGGGCTACACAGAGAAAGTTCAAATTTAAGATTTATAAGACTAATGGGGCACTACAGCCTGACTTGCCTACTCCAGCTGCCATTCAAGTAAATGCATATAAAAAATTATTATAGATTTAAAAGATTGTTTTATATAGTTCCTTTACCTCCTGGTAAAGGTGAGAGGTTTACATTAAGTAAAATTGCTTGTGAGTTTTGAGAGCCCATGAAGCCATTCATTAAGAAGCCTTGCCTCAAAGAATGATTGGTGGCCTTAAAAAATTTGTCGTTGCTTTGATACAAAAGGTTAAAGCGTTTGAATCTCTCAGTATATATTATTCATTGTATATTTTATTGGCTGATCTCTCTAAAAGAGTTTTTCTACAAGCTTTTACTCTAATATAACGAGCTTTAAGATTTTAGAGTACTTGCTGCTCCAGAAAAGTGATTCTAAAAAGTTGTTAACAGATATTAATTGGCTAAAACTTCATTTTCAGCTTACCATAAAAGAACATAAACCTCTGTTAGATATACTCAAGAGAGATATAAATCCTAATTCCCCTTGACAATTAACTGATGAGGGGTAGATAAACACCTTTTACCCTCAATATTTTAAATCTAGATAGTCAGGGCCATTCGGCTGCTGACCGTCACTGCTTAGAGCCTGACAGGCTAAAAGGGATAGTCAAATAAAAGGACATCTTGACCAGACAATGAAAAGGTCCAGATTCTATTTTAATAAAAGCCGGGGGAGCGCTTTGTCTTTCCACAGAAAGAAGACAATCC
>NW_021623141.1:0-1503 GCF_004785775.1 Grammomys surdaster | reverse complement strand
TAAAAGCCGGGGGAGCGCTTTGTCTTTCCACAGAAAGAAGACAATCCGTTTTGGCTACCAGAGCGGCTGACGAGGCGACTCGCGATACTGGAAAGTGACACCCAGACAGACCCTCCAGGCTCTGATGATAGCCCTTGTGCTGATCCAAGGGATACAGGTTCCTAGTATTTTTGTTTATTTTATCAAATTCCACCTTTAAGAATTGTACCAATAAAACCTGCTGGATGTCCCAGTGTTGGAATTCTAAAGATTCACTCGCACTATGGTTGCCAGAGTCACGCGATGGGTTCCCATCCCCGTGGAGACTCCTTCCACTTTGTCATTATTTAGACAAAAAAGAGATTTTGGTATAACTGCAGCCATAGTGACGACGATATTAATTAGTGCCGTTACCGCCACTGCCACTGAGATTACTATGTCAACTTCTGTTCAGGTGGGCACTACCCCCAATTGTCAGCCACGGTGGCAGAGACTGTTAACCTTCAAACCTCCGCCAGTACCCTACTAAAAGGCGGGCTAATGATCCTTAATCAACGCCTTGATTTAATGAGAGAGAGATTAGATATCCTCTTTCTATTAACCTAATTGAGATGTGAGAGAAAACTGGGTACACTTTACATCACCAGTGTACAGTATAAAAACTTTACTCGTGTAACTAATCTGTCCAGAAAATTGTTTCAGTATCTTACAGGAAATTGGTCGGAAAACTTCAGTGAGACACTCAGAAGATTGAGAACAGCTGTGGTGAACATCAACTCGACGCTCGTGGATCTGTCCCCGATTGAGGGACGGTCCCCCTGGAATTCTCCAGCCTTCCCTTTCTTTTTTCTTTTCTTTCCTTTTTTTTTAAGTGGGTGGGAGTAGGCCTGTTTGGTATACCCTAGTTGTGGATTAGTATTCATCTTTTGGTTGGTTGCAAACTCAGAGTTCAACATAATCTTGACAAGGCTATTTTTGCACAGGCGCTTCCAAAGTACTAGGGGCTTCCCCTGCAGTGTGGTTATCACTGCCTCAATTATAAGCAGTCTCCCCCTCACGAGTGGTGGTGCTAAATGTTAGGCCATCAGCGTTGCACCCCAGAAGATTTGCCCTTTACACTGGGTCAGTGAGGAGTCTTGGCCTGGTTGATTCTTGTCTGTATAGCTGTGGTACCTGAATTTTGAGACAAACAGCCCTTGCACCCCTAGGAGATGACTCCATTGCACAGGGATGGGTGTTTGCTTCTCTTTCTGTTCCCCTTAGCCCTTGCACCCGGAGGACTTGTTTCCATTGCACCTGGTAGGGTAAGGGAGACGGTCTTGAACTGTTGGTTCTTGAACGCTTATTCCCCCAAGATGGAATTCGCTCGATCGACCATGGGTTTGAGTCATAACCGGTACCATACTAGACAGGCCAAGAACAGCCAGTTAGATAACTCCATCCTTTTGTCTCCAGGACAGCTGCCATTGGTCCCAATGATGGGAATTAGGCTGATGCCACATGCCAGATTTACACCATGAAGAC
>NW_021623140.1:0-3857 GCF_004785775.1 Grammomys surdaster | reverse complement strand
GATGGCTGTAAAGATGATAGCCACTTTCGGCTAAGAGTCGGCTCCCAACAGGTCCCCCTTTTTAAATTTGTTTTCAAAAGGGAAGGCTGGGAAAACTTACGGAAACCGTGCCTGCCTTAGGTTGGAACAAAGGACCCCAGCCTCCCTTTCCCGTCTCTGGATACTCAACAGTCATTGGTTGAGCTCCTGTCTTAGGATGATGAGGCCTCCCAGTTAGGGGCAAGGGTCTTGAAGTGTTCTCTTACCCGTCATTGACTATCCGGCTTAGCGCGTAAGTTAAGGGTTAATCCTCGTCAGTCTTGATGACAGAGGTTTTAGTCCCCTACTTCCAGCCTGTAATAATGGACCTGTATGGGTTTCATTTGTGTAACGTCTATCTGTTGTAGTACAAAAGCCATCAGTTTGTTGAGCAGCATGAACCCGAGAGACAAGAGACTTAGCAATGCCTGAATGGTTAGCGCAAATACAACACTCTTTTTAAGGGTAGTACATAACTTCTTCTGTTGGAGGAGTAAAAAGTATAAGCCTCTTCTATTCTATAACACTATTTTATAAATCTAATCTATATAAGTACAGAACTGATCATAGCTTTGATCTTAACAAAACAAGTAAGAAAATCCCTATTTCTGTCCCAATCAATCTCAAACCTAAAACACAACTATAGTAACTATGGTAATGGGTTTTCTCTAGGGTTTAAACAATGTACCACTAAATCATAAATCAGGGAACCAAGAGTCTAATAGAGCCACCCTGGAGGCGTGGGTGGTGATGTCTTCTTCCGAACTGAGAAGAGCCACCCAGGAGGTGCGGGTGGTGATGTCTTCTTCCGCACTGAGAAGTTCCCAAGTCAGGTATACTGGTTGATTCGCACCAGTGAAGCATCTTCATGTTTCCTGTAAAGGAAAAATACGCTTCTCAGGGGGTTTCTCCTCCCTGGATTTGTTATTATTGTCTATTTGTTTGATCAGTCTCTCTGGCAGCCATCGTGCGGCATCTGCCATTTGGGAATATATGCAGACAGATCCTCTTCCCCAGATAAGCACTGGATCTGGCCCATTCCAGGTTCCAGTTAGTGGGTCTTTCCAGAGGACTGTTGCAAAATTCTTTTTGGTATTAGGATGCCAGAATCTATCTGCAGCAGATTTTCCTTCAGAATCTAAAGATTTATGATTAGTAGGAATCAATGGAAGTAACAATAGTTGAGCTATCCTCCTTCCTGTAGGAATAGTGACTATATTCTGTATTGCCTTGGCCATTACCTTAATCTCACCTTGATAATCATTGTCTACAACTCCAGGAAAAATTTGTAGTCCTTGTATAGTAGCACTGCTTCTTCCCACTATCAGGCCAAACACATTTGGATAGAGTGGTCCAAACACTCCAGTGGGTAAGGCCTGAGGTCCCATTTCTGGGGTTAATACTGTGTGGGTGGCAGAACTGAGGTCCAGTCCTGCACTTCCTGGTGTTGCTCGACTAAGTTCTGAAAGGGGTTGTTGTTTGTCGGTATGAAACTGACTGCCCCATAAGCCTGCTTTGGCTTGTATTGGTTCGGGGCCTGGGGCTGGCCCCTGTTCCCGTTTCCCTGATTATAGGAAAGGGTGTTTCCTTGTGCATCTGTCTTGGACCTACATTCACTAGCCCAATGCCTTCCACGTTTGCAACGTGGGCATAGCCCAGGCTGTTTTCTGGGCTGTCTCTGGGTTAACTCATTTTCTGCTTTGCAATATTTTGAAAAGTGTCCAGGCTTGCCACATTTAAAACAGGCCTTTTTGTCTCTACTTGCCAAAAAGTCTCTTACTGATTGTCCTTGCATGGCGGCTGCCATAGCTAAGCCCTGTTGGTAGGAGGGCCCTATATCAGAACAGAGTCTGATATACCCAGTAAGATCTGTCTTTTTCCTATAGGGTCTAATGGCTGCTTGGCAGGCAGAATTGGCATTTTCATATGCAAGTTGTTTCACATAATCTGCACCTGCCTCTACATTACCAAAAATCCTCCCTGCTGTTGTCATTAATCGATGAACAAAATCAGAAAATCGTTCATCAGGTCCTTGTCTGACTGAGGTCAAAGATGCACCAGGGTCTCCCTTTACTGGGAGTTTGCGCCAAGCCTTCATGGCCGCATTTTGAATTTGAGCAAATAAGCCTGGGTCATATTGCATCTGGTTATCACTAGAAGCAAATTGCCCTTCTCCTACTAAGGCATCAAAGGACCAACCATTACCTGCCTGAATGTTTCTCCTAGCTGTCTCTTTACAATTCTCATGATACTCTGATTTCCAAATAAGATGGTCACCACCGCTAAGAACTGCTCTCACTAGAGTATCCCAATCACCAGGAGTCAGCCACTCCTCTGCAACAGATTCTAAGATTGCAAGAGTAAAGGGAGCAGTGGCACCATATTGTGACACTGAATTTTTTAATTCTTTAATAATTTGAAAGTTAAACCCTGTGTGATGTCTCCAGGCAACTCCTTGAGTGTCTCTAGTCTCTGATACAGGGAAAACCTTAACCTCTCCCTCCTCTGGCTGATCTGTGGCTGAACTGAAACCAGAGGACAGGGGCTGCCTTTGGACTCCAGGTTGAGGAACTCGAGGACCTGAGGAATTTTCCTTGCCTGCTCGAGACCTCTTCCCTGTCTTTAGTTTTTGTATCTGACTAATTAAGTCCTGATACTCTTCCTCTAACTCTATTTGTTGTTTAAGGAGAGAAATTTGTTGTTTAAGAAAAGAAATTTTGTCCTGCAACTCCTTTCTGTGATCTTCGACCACCATCTCCATAGCAGGAGTGTCTGGAGGTGGAGGAGCACAGGGAGGGGGCCTTCGGGAAGAAGGCCATTCAGGATCAAAATATTTGGCTGCCTCTTCCTCTAGGTCAGCACAATCTGGGTCTGACAAATTGATTACTTCAACCTTTGGTCCTATTTTGGATTCTATGTGTTTCTTTTTCTTTTGGACATGAAAAGCAACATTTAAACAGCGAAACAAAAGCAGACAATTGATACATGTAAACAGCAAGCAACAGAACAAAAACAGAGAGTTGAGTTCAGGCTGACTTATTTCTTGCCCCATTATTACTATGACTTACTGGTCTCCACACGGCAGTTTCCTGCGGCAATCACCTCTGTTTCACCTCTGAATTTTCAGTCGATCCTCCTTCCAGTAACGTCCCTCACTGGGTCTCTGGTTCTTGCTGCCGCATGTCTGGGCGCCACTTTGTAACTGCCGTTTCTTTTGTAACGGCCGTCAGGTTCTGTTACTTTGTAAAGGCCGGCCGGTTCTGCTGCTCAGGTCGGCAGGTCAGGGTCTAGCAAGAGAGAAAGTGGGGACGGAGGAAGGGGGAAAAAAGGGGCGAGAGACGCAAAAGATAGATACAAGCCAGAGTCCGGTGGAGTCTCTTCAAGTCTTCTTTATTCTCCTCTCTTCTTACTATATTCTCACTCCTTCAGTCTCCTGACACCTCTCACTTTCTCTCTCCTTCCTCTACTTCCTACTTCCTACTACCTCCTACTACTTACTACCTCCTACTTTCTACCTCTACCTCCTTGACTCCTCTACTCCTCTACTCCTCTACTCCTCTACTCCTCTACTCCCCTATAGAAGGGAAATCCTGGGTATTTATACCCTTTACCACGTGACTTGCCCTCGTGGACAATCTCAACTGAAGCCACTACGTCACGTGCCTTGTAGCCATGGATACCAGGAGCACCTGGCAGCTGGGGGCACTAAACAGTGTAACAAGATGTTTATCAGAGTGCGCTCAGCTATTGCAGGCTGTTGAAACAAGTCTCTTGTCAGGGTATATGGCTCGAGATGGCTGTAAAGATGATAGCCACTTTCGGCTAAGAGTCGGCTCCCA
>NW_021623139.1:651-2529 GCF_004785775.1 Grammomys surdaster | reverse complement strand
TGGGAAAGGAAATGTGCTCCAGTGGATGGGAAGGGGAATACATACGATCAATATATAAAATTCTCAAAGGATTTAAAAATACAAAAAGTACATATGCAATATACTGTCTCTTCCCAGGTTTCTATACCCATAAACATGCTTATGAGATACCAGTTAGTCATAAGAGAAAATGTATTTATTTTCTTAACATAGTTTCAAACATTAAAGAACTTATTGGATTTTTTTTTACACAAACATGATTTATGAGTTACAATTGCTATGAACTCATTTGTATTCCATAATATATAGCAAGTTATTCACTAATATATTTGTTAGAAATAATTTGGACCTGTTTATTGTCCTGTGATTATGTGTATACAGTTTATCATTGTTTCACAGTTTTCATTGTAGCTAATGACAACTAATTTTATATAATAACACTCATTTTCCAAAGTCTTATTTATTTTAGGTTAATACTTTAAACATCATTGCTGCTCAGTATATCTAATATTATGTTGAGAGTTCTTGATAACTCCCTTTTCTTTTGTGAGTAACATGTGTACACATATAGAAGATCAGAAATAAAACTATAGGGAGTGAGACTCCCTCTGACTCTGGCCTTTCAAATACAATCTTCTTAGAGACAATCATTACTACCTGGTATGTTCTGAAGTCTATTTCATGTTAGGCTAGAACAAAGAAATAATTTCAGACAGAAATCTAAATTTTAGGCTAGAACAAGGAAGTAGGCTTCAGACATGAAAATGACCTAGGGCTAGGACAGGGAAGTAGGCTCAGATACTTTGGTCATCCTGATAAGCCTTTAGAAACACTGATCGCGGGAGTGTTCATGTAATTGGGTTTAATGTCTTGCTTTTTCTTTGACTATTTGTATTTATTGTATGGCTTGTTCCTTCACTATTTGCATCTACTGCATTGGTAGACTCTCAACCTAGACCTGACCTTAATACATGCATGTAATCAAAATGGTATAAAAGCATAAAGGAGGAGGAGGGATGGGATACAGGGAGGGAGGGGAAATGGGGAAAGGGGATGACATCTGTATTGTAAATAAATAAAATATCTAATAAAAGTTTAAAAAATAATTTTAAACATGCCTTATGGAGCCCACTATTTCCAAAAGATTGATAAATGTAGCTGGCACTTGGACCTGTAGTCTGAAGTACATCCATTCCAGGTGGTCTACACAGCCAAGAGTGTGAAATAAATGCTGACATTATGGAGGATTTTTAAAATTTTATTTTTATTTATATTTATTGGATTTGAGGGGCCTGGGTTGCATGTGGAAGTCAGACAACAAGTTTTTGGAGTTAGAACCAAGGAATTGAACTCAGGCCATCATATTTGCATCATTTGGTAGCAACTGCCTCCTTTCCCCTTTTACCTCTTGAGTGATCTCAAAGCCCCCATATAGAGCTGTTGAAGTAAAGATTTAAATCAGCCTCTGGCTCAGGCCGACTATCTAAGCTGCAGTGGCTCTGTTTAGCCCAGCCACCATGTTTCTGGGCCGGAGGCTATGTGTGTGCTGCAGCTAGAAATGGCCAACTAGAAACACCAGCCCTGCCACCCACGAGACGTCAGTATGGGAGATGGCTCAATCTCCCACGCTGTCTCTGCAAGGCTAGGCAATGCCCAGACCATCCCGCCATCCACGTGGGCTCAGTAGAAAGATGAGACTCTAATGCTTAAAGATTAATCAAAGGCTATGTATTTGGTAATGATCAGTAACAAGATACCCATACAATCAGAAGTGTAACCCAATACCCAACCTAGATATACCGACTACGTTTGACTGCTACAAACATGAACATCTGCCTCCCTCTCCCTCTCCCTCTCCCTCTCCCTCTCCCTCTCCCTCTCCCTCTCCCTCTCCCTCTA
>NW_021623139.1:0-551 GCF_004785775.1 Grammomys surdaster | reverse complement strand
CCCCTCTCCCTCTCCCTCTCCCTCTCCCTCTCCCTCTCCTTCTCCCTCTCCCTCTCCCTTTCTCTCTCTCTCCTCTCCCATCTCTTAGCTCCTCCTCTTCCTTTTTCTCCTCTCCTCCTTACTCCTTCTCTTCCTCTCCTAACTCCTTCCACCTTAGCTCCTCCTACATAGAGCTCCTTAAAACAAAACAAAACAAAGCAAAACAAAACAAAACAAAACAAAAACCTAAAAGTAGGACTACCATATGATCCAGCCATACCACTCCTGGGTGGATATTCAAAGGATTCTTAAGTCCTGCCACATAGAAAATTGAATATCCATGTTTATTGTTGAACTATTCACAAGGGCAAAGATGAAGAACCAGCCTAGGGCATCCACCAACAGGTGACTAAATAGAGAAAATCTGCTAAAGGAGCACAATACAACGTTTTTCAGCAATAAAGAAGTCATATCATGGAATCAACACAAAAATGAAAGGAACTAGAGGTCACACACATATGATAAATAAATAAATAAATAAATAAATAAATAAAT
Organism: Grammomys surdaster; assembly: GCF_004785775.1. Lineage (NCBI taxonomy): Eukaryota > Metazoa > Chordata > Mammalia > Rodentia > Muridae > Grammomys > Grammomys surdaster. The sequence goes on along the minus strand of NW_021623139.1, from coordinate 17 downwards.
AAATAAATAAATGTAAA
>NW_021623138.1:647-2525 GCF_004785775.1 Grammomys surdaster | reverse complement strand
TGGGAAAGGAAATGTGCTCCAGTGGATGGGAAGGGGAATACATACGATCAATATATAAAATTCTCAAAGGATTTAAAAATACAAAAAGTACATATGCAATATACTGTCTCTTCCCAGGTTTCTATACCCATAAACATGCTTATGAGATACCAGTTAGTCATAAGAGAAAATGTATTTATTTTCTTAACATAGTTTCAAACATTAAAGAACTTATTGGATTTTTTTTTACACAAACATGATTTATGAGTTACAATTGCTATGAACTCATTTGTATTCCATAATATATAGCAAGTTATTCACTAATATATTTGTTAGAAATAATTTGGACCTGTTTATTGTCCTGTGATTATGTGTATACAGTTTATCATTGTTTCACAGTTTTCATTGTAGCTAATGACAACTAATTTTATATAATAACACTCATTTTCCAAAGTCTTATTTATTTTAGGTTAATACTTTAAACATCATTGCTGCTCAGTATATCTAATATTATGTTGAGAGTTCTTGATAACTCCCTTTTCTTTTGTGAGTAACATGTGTACACATATAGAAGATCAGAAATAAAACTATAGGGAGTGAGACTCCCTCTGACTCTGGCCTTTCAAATACAATCTTCTTAGAGACAATCATTACTACCTGGTATGTTCTGAAGTCTATTTCATGTTAGGCTAGAACAAAGAAATAATTTCAGACAGAAATCTAAATTTTAGGCTAGAACAAGGAAGTAGGCTTCAGACATGAAAATGACCTAGGGCTAGGACAGGGAAGTAGGCTCAGATACTTTGGTCATCCTGATAAGCCTTTAGAAACACTGATCGCGGGAGTGTTCATGTAATTGGGTTTAATGTCTTGCTTTTTCTTTGACTATTTGTATTTATTGTATGGCTTGTTCCTTCACTATTTGCATCTACTGCATTGGTAGACTCTCAACCTAGACCTGACCTTAATACATGCATGTAATCAAAATGGTATAAAAGCATAAAGGAGGAGGAGGGATGGGATACAGGGAGGGAGGGGAAATGGGGAAAGGGGATGACATCTGTATTGTAAATAAATAAAATATCTAATAAAAGTTTAAAAAATAATTTTAAACATGCCTTATGGAGCCCACTATTTCCAAAAGATTGATAAATGTAGCTGGCACTTGGACCTGTAGTCTGAAGTACATCCATTCCAGGTGGTCTACACAGCCAAGAGTGTGAAATAAATGCTGACATTATGGAGGATTTTTAAAATTTTATTTTTATTTATATTTATTGGATTTGAGGGGCCTGGGTTGCATGTGGAAGTCAGACAACAAGTTTTTGGAGTTAGAACCAAGGAATTGAACTCAGGCCATCATATTTGCATCATTTGGTAGCAACTGCCTCCTTTCCCCTTTTACCTCTTGAGTGATCTCAAAGCCCCCATATAGAGCTGTTGAAGTAAAGATTTAAATCAGCCTCTGGCTCAGGCCGACTATCTAAGCTGCAGTGGCTCTGTTTAGCCCAGCCACCATGTTTCTGGGCCGGAGGCTATGTGTGTGCTGCAGCTAGAAATGGCCAACTAGAAACACCAGCCCTGCCACCCACGAGACGTCAGTATGGGAGATGGCTCAATCTCCCACGCTGTCTCTGCAAGGCTAGGCAATGCCCAGACCATCCCGCCATCCACGTGGGCTCAGTAGAAAGATGAGACTCTAATGCTTAAAGATTAATCAAAGGCTATGTATTTGGTAATGATCAGTAACAAGATACCCATACAATCAGAAGTGTAACCCAATACCCAACCTAGATATACCGACTACGTTTGACTGCTACAAACATGAACATCTGCCTCCCTCTCCCTCTCCCTCTCCCTCTCCCTCTCCCTCTCCCTCTCCCTCTCCCTCTCCCTCTA
>NW_021623138.1:0-547 GCF_004785775.1 Grammomys surdaster | reverse complement strand
CCCCTCTCCCTCTCCCTCTCCCTCTCCCTCTCCCTCTCCTTCTCCCTCTCCCTCTCCCTTTCTCTCTCTCTCCTCTCCCATCTCTTAGCTCCTCCTCTTCCTTTTTCTCCTCTCCTCCTTACTCCTTCTCTTCCTCTCCTAACTCCTTCCACCTTAGCTCCTCCTACATAGAGCTCCTTAAAACAAAACAAAACAAAGCAAAACAAAACAAAACAAAACAAAAACCTAAAAGTAGGACTACCATATGATCCAGCCATACCACTCCTGGGTGGATATTCAAAGGATTCTTAAGTCCTGCCACATAGAAAATTGAATATCCATGTTTATTGTTGAACTATTCACAAGGGCAAAGATGAAGAACCAGCCTAGGGCATCCACCAACAGGTGACTAAATAGAGAAAATCTGCTAAAGGAGCACAATACAACGTTTTTCAGCAATAAAGAAGTCATATCATGGAATCAACACAAAAATGAAAGGAACTAGAGGTCACACACATATGATAAATAAATAAATAAATAAATAAATAAATAAATAAATAAATGTAAA
>NW_021623137.1:0-3984 GCF_004785775.1 Grammomys surdaster | reverse complement strand
AACTCAGGACCTCTGGAAGAACAGTCAGTGCTCTTAACTGCTGAGCTGTTTCTCCAGCCCCCTGAATAGTTTTTTTTTTAAAAAAATCTTTTTAGAACTTACCTGCTGTAAATAGTTTACCTAATATATTGGCATATTACTATTTGTAAAATTGTTTTATGTAGACAATTCCCAACTCACTGTGAGCCATTTATGTTATTATGACTTCCTGATGGTACAAAAGCAATCTGCTATTCATTGAGAAGTAAACTTGAAATTCTTAATTCTTATTTTTTTCCTGGACTATTCTCTCACAAGGGTGGGTAGTATAATGAACTTCAGTTTCCAGTCAAAGTTTTGATAGTCACAAGACCATGAGATGGAAATACTGATGCTTTCCAGGTCTATAATGCTAAGCCAGGGTGTCTATAAGCAAGGCATATTAAATAAACTTTTGATTTATAATAGTTTAAATTGATGATATGTTTATTGAGATTCAACCCTATTGTAAGTTGAGAAGTGAAGTGGAAATTTTTGGTTTCTTTGGAGACTCATTTGTGTCAATTGATATTTTTCTGGAAACTGTCTTATGAGAGGATATTTTGCTGAGGCAGACACGTGGGAGGATGTTTTGCTTAGAATAGACACGTGGTATTTTTCTGGAAGCTGCCTCGAAAGGAGGCATGTGATAGTTTGCTAGAGTGGATGCTTGAGAGAACAGTGATGTTTGGAAAGGGTATAAGTGTAACTCAACAGAAAGTGGATGGCACTGTAACATTGGTTCACCCTGGCACTATTTGCTGGTCTTCCTTGGGCTTTGCTGAAGCTGGTCTTCACTGACAATGCTGTGGCATTGGTTTGCCTTGCCTTATTTGATGATCATCTTTTATCGTGACTTCATAGAGAGAAACACATCAAAGAACTTCTTGTGATATTCCGGTGGCTTCTTACCACTTCCTTTTGTGGACTTGGGTCAATTGGCAGAGCCTTGCTTTTGGATCAAACTGCTGCTGCTGATTTGTTAGTGGTGTTTGCAAGTGGAGAGTTACCACTGTTGATTCATGTAAACTGAACTGCTGATGTCCTGACAATAAAGATTATAATTGCCCCCAAAGAACTATGTATAAACAAGTCCACATCCTCCTTTGTACTATTAACCTTTCCTTTCTACTACCTCTGGTGGGTTGTGGACTAGAAGGGAGGTTAAAGTATTTAAGTTCACTTATTAAAACGGATTTTGATAAATCTAAGCCTACAGAGGAGCATTCTTAATTCTTATTTCTATAAGGTTGGTAATGATGTACTTTTCTTCAGTCCTGATTTTACTTGTATACTCTGCTTTCTTCTGGACAGTAGTATAACTAAGCTCACTTGCTAATGTCTTTCAAATAGCTCACTCTTATTTTCATTGAGTTGCTTTGATTTTTCTAACCTCTGTTTTGTGTTTTTCTATTGTAATCTCTTAAGAATGTAAGTACTGGGGAGCAAACCCAAGGTCTTGCTCATATAGGCAAGCACTCTATTACCTAGCTACAGCCCCAGACCTCTGCTGTAATCTTCATCTCCTTCCTTCAGTTTGGGTTGGCTTAATTTTCTTTCTATTTTGCTAGTTTCTTAAGGTGGAAAATTAGGCTTTTATTCTGAGATTTTCATTCTTTTCTGGTATTATAGTTGGTAACTATATATTTTTCCCTTGAGAACTCATTTCCCTGCATTTCATACATTTTTGGAGCACTATATTTTCACTTATCTCAAAATATTTTGCAATTTCTATTACAATTTTTTTTTCTCTGGCCAACTGGCTACTTAGATACTCATTGTCTAATTTCCCAGATTGCACCCTATGATTGATTTCTAGTTTACTTTTGTTGCAGTTGAGGAAAAATGTACTTCATAAGAAGTATATTCATAAAATGTGTTAAGATTTTTTTGTGGCACATAGATAGCCTGTCCTAAAAATTATTCTGCATGACTATGTAGTATCACTTACGTTACATGAAGCATTTCATAGATGCATATTAGATGTAGTTGTTTTATAGTACTATTGCAACCTTTTCTACAATAGTGAAGTTTTTAGAGGACATTGTGTCACCTTTCTTATTCTTACGTCACCACTCTGAAGATGATTTTCTGCCACAATTAACCTAACAGAAAATAAATAGCTCTACTGTGATGTCCCAAGAACAGGATTTTCTTCAGGTTGACAAGCAGCAATAATAAAATAACTTTCTTAGTTTGTATTTGTCAGTTCAGTGAATGACTGGCAAAGACACAACCTGTCTTTTCTGTCTTGGTTTTGTTTTCAAGCTATCTGAAAAAGCTTTACAAATTATAGTTATTAGTTGAAAAAGTCAGGATAGTTTCTTGCAAGTATCTAATAACAAAGACTGTGTTGATTCTTTAAGAAAACCAGGAAGATTCAACAGCATGGGAAGGTACAAGAGGCTGACTTTGTGATTTTGCCACACAGGGTGTTCCAGTGTGTCTAGCATATTTTGGTTGTAAGTGGAGATACTGCTGGCATACAACTGTTAAAGGTCAAGGACATTGCAATGCACAGGAGAACACCCCAACAACAATGAATGATCTAACTTAAAAAAACAATATTGTCATGATAGAGAAAAGTTGTTTGCGGATTAATATCTAATTCATAAAATCAAAATAGAGGAAAGATTTAAATTTGTATTGCCATAAATATCATGCATACATACATACATACATACATACATATATAATATATACATAAGTGCCTTGATTTTGTTTTGTGAAGGAAATAAAAGGGACACATGGTATTTAAAAAACTTAACATATGACAAATGTGAAATTTAGGATATATTTCCAAAATCAGCATAAAAGATGACAAAAGATAACATCAGTGGAAACAGGCTTTTAATGGAGAGTAATTATTTTGTGCAGAGATTAATCATGTAGAGGTGATATTGCCTTAAGGACTAATAGGAATTAAAAAAAAAAAGCCAAACGATCATATGCTTTTTCTCTAGTGGAGAGACATTGTCCTAAGCTATTATTGATTGTGTTTTTATGCTGGTGTCTAGGCCTCTGGGATTGGGAACATTGTAATTCTAGGTGCTGATATCTGTGGTCCTGTCTTTGTTGGGTTCGTATACGGTTTCTGTTGTTCTCTACGGTTCTTAGGAAAGTGTGATAGCTGTGGATTGCCTGGTAGGAAATCTGGCTGTGGCTACTGGGTTTCTTAAACGTAATATGTGTTTCTGAGTATTGGGAGCTGACACTTAGGAATGGGGATGGGTTAAGAAGGAGTGGAAGGTGTCCACAGGGGGAAGGAAAGCAGAGTGTTCCTCTGGGATCTGTCTTGTCCTGTGGGAATGTGGACAGAGAATGAGGAGAGGCCAATACATGTAGTTTGTAACAGAACTGGGATGAGACTGGGGAGGTGGATTTGGAGGAGAAGAGGGACAATGAAGATTAGAGCTTGGCCTGCCCACTTTGCTGGCCTACTTGCCTCTCTGGCAGGCTTGGCTGCTGGATTCTCAGGCAATGCCTGCTGGAGCTAGGGGCTAGAACAACGGATAAGTGGCGAAGAAGGTTGGAGGAGATCTGTGTGATCCAATGGAGATAGGTGTGTGTGTGTGTGTGTGTGTGTGTGTGTGTGTGTGTGTGTGTGGTGGGGTGCTCTGCAAGTGTTATGCTACAGAGTTAAGACTGAGGGATTGAATTTGGAGAGGAGAAAAGGTAAAGATCTACAATTAGCCTCCCTGCTTCCCTGGGTGGTGTGGCTTAAAAAATAATAGTTTCAATGGCTCATCTTGAGTTTAAAAATATGTTTTATAAGTGTGGCTATCATCAAAAATGTTTTGTTTACTTCTCAATACTCCAGACACAACATGAAATGAGTTAAACACTACCATGTGTATATGTGCACACATAAGGTCTTTTGTTTGATCAAGTTAATATGCTTAACTTGAACACTTTATAAAATGCCTATTATTTCAGCATAATACTAGATATATTGAAAATGGCAAC
>NW_021623136.1:0-3984 GCF_004785775.1 Grammomys surdaster | reverse complement strand
AACTCAGGACCTCTGGAAGAACAGTCAGTGCTCTTAACTGCTGAGCTATTTCTCCAGCCCCCTGAATAGTTTTTTTTTAAAAAAAATCTTTTTAGAACTTACCTGCTGTAAATAGTTTACCTAATATATTGGCATATTACTATTTGTAAAATTGTTTTATGTAGACAATTCCCAACTCACTGTGAGCCATTTATGTTATTATGACTTCCTGATGGTACAAAAGCAATCTGCTATTCATTGAGAAGTAAACTTGAAATTCTTAATTCTTATTTTTTTCCTGGACTATTCTCTCACAAGGGTGGGTAGTATAATGAACTTCAGTTTCCAGTCAAAGTTTTGATAGTCACAAGACCATGAGATGGAAATACTGATGCTTTCCAGGTCTATAATGCTAAGCCAGGGTGTCTATAAGCAAGGCATATTAAATAAACTTTTGATTTATAATAGTTTAAATTGATGATATGTTTATTGAGATTCAACCCTATTGTAAGTTGAGAAGTGAAGTGGAAATTTTTGGTTTCTTTGGAGACTCATTTGTGTCAATTGATATTTTTCTGGAAACTGTCTTATGAGAGGATATTTTGCTGAGGCAGACACGTGGGAGGATGTTTTGCTTAGAATAGACACGTGGTATTTTTCTGGAAGCTGCCTCGAAAGGAGGCATGTGATAGTTTGCTAGAGTGGATGCTTGAGAGAACAGTGATGTTTGGAAAGGGTATAAGTGTAACTCAACAGAAAGTGGATGGCACTGTAACATTGGTTCACCCTGGCACTATTTGCTGGTCTTCCTTGGGCTTTGCTGAAGCTGGTCTTCACTGACAATGCTGTGGCATTGGTTTGCCTTGCCTTATTTGATGATCATCTTTTATCGTGACTTCATAGAGAGAAACACATCAAAGAACTTCTTGTGATATTCCGGTGGCTTCTTACCACTTCCTTTTGTGGACTTGGGTCAATTGGCAGAGCCTTGCTTTTGGATCAAACTGCTGCTGCTGATTTGTTAGTGGTGTTTGCAAGTGGAGAGTTACCACTGTTGATTCATGTAAACTGAACTGCTGATGTCCTGACAATAAAGATTATAATTGCCCCCAAAGAACTATGTATAAACAAGTCCACATCCTCCTTTGTACTATTAACCTTTCCTTTCTACTACCTCTGGTGGGTTGTGGACTAGAAGGGAGGTTAAAGTATTTAAGTTCACTTATTAAAACGGATTTTGATAAATCTAAGCCTACAGAGGAGCATTCTTAATTCTTATTTCTATAAGGTTGGTAATGATGTACTTTTCTTCAGTCCTGATTTTACTTGTATACTCTGCTTTCTTCTGGACAGTAGTATAACTAAGCTCACTTGCTAATGTCTTTCAAATAGCTCACTCTTATTTTCATTGAGTTGCTTTGATTTTTCTAACCTCTGTTTTGTGTTTTTCTATTGTAATCTCTTAAGAATGTAAGTACTGGGGAGCAAACCCAAGGTCTTGCTCATATAGGCAAGCACTCTATTACCTAGCTACAGCCCCAGACCTCTGCTGTAATCTTCATCTCCTTCCTTCAGTTTGGGTTGGCTTAATTTTCTTTCTATTTTGCTAGTTTCTTAAGGTGGAAAATTAGGCTTTTATTCTGAGATTTTCATTCTTTTCTGGTATTATAGTTGGTAACTATATATTTTTCCCTTGAGAACTCATTTCCCTGCATTTCATACATTTTTGGAGCACTATATTTTCACTTATCTCAAAATATTTTGCAATTTCTATTACAATTTTTTTTTCTCTGGCCAACTGGCTACTTAGATACTCATTGTCTAATTTCCCAGATTGCACCCTATGATTGATTTCTAGTTTACTTTTGTTGCAGTTGAGGAAAAATGTACTTCATAAGAAGTATATTCATAAAATGTATTAAGATTTTTTTGTGGCACATAGATAGCCTGTCCTAAAAATTATTCTGCATGACTATGTAGTATCACTTACGTTACATGAAGCATTTCATAGATGCATATTAGATGTAGTTGTTTTATAGTACTATTGCAACCTTTTCTACAATAGTGAAGTTTTTAGAGGACATTGTGTCACCTTTCTTATTCTTACGTCACCACTCTGAAGATGATTTTCTGCCACAATTAACCTAACAGAAAATAAATAGCTCTACTGTGATGTCCCAAGAACAGGATTTTCTTCAGGTTGACAAGCAGCAATAATAAAATAACTTTCTTAGTTTGTATTTGTCAGTTCAGTGAATGACTGGCAAAGACACAACCTGTCTTTTCTGTCTTGGTTTTGTTTTCAAGCTATCTGAAAAAGCTTTACAAATTATAGTTATTAGTTGAAAAAGTCAGGATAGTTTCTTGCAAGTATCTAATAACAAAGACTGTGTTGATTCTTTAAGAAAACCAGGAAGATTCAACAGCATGGGAAGGTACAAGAGGCTGACTTTGTGATTTTGCCACACAGGGTGTTCCAGTGTGTCTAGCATATTTTGGTTGTAAGTGGAGATACTGCTGGCATACAACTGTTAAAGGTCAAGGACATTGCAATGCACAGGAGAACACCCCAACAACAATGAATGATCTAACTTAAAAAAACAATATTGTCATGATAGAGAAAAGTTGTTTGCGGATTAATATCTAATTCATAAAATCAAAATAGAGGAAAGATTTAAATTTGTATTGCCATAAATATCATGCATACATACATACATACATACATACATATATAATATATACATAAGTGCCTTGATTTTGTTTTGTGAAGGAAATAAAAGGGACACATGGTATTTAAAAAACTTAACATATGACAAATGTGAAATTTAGGATATATTTCCAAAATCAGCATAAAAGATGACAAAAGATAACATCAGTGGAAACAGGCTTTTAATGGAGAGTAATTATTTTGTGCAGAGATTAATCATGTAGAGGTGATATTGCCTTAAGGACTAATAGGAATTAAAAAAAAAAAGCCAAACGATCATATGCTTTTTCTCTAGTGGAGAGACATTGTCCTAAGCTATTATTGATTGTGTTTTTATGCTGGTGTCTAGGCCTCTGGGATTGGGAACATTGTAATTCTAGGTGCTGATATCTGTGGTCCTGTCTTTGTTGGGTTCGTATATGGTTTCTGTTGTTCTCTACGGTTCTTAGGAAAGTGTGATAGCTGTGGATTGCCTGGTAGGAAATCTGGCTGTGGCTACTGGGTTTCTTAAACGTAATATGTGTTTCTGAGTATTGGGAGCTGACACTTAGGAATGGGGATGGGTTAAGAAGGAGTGGAAGGTGTCCACAGGGGGAAGGAAAGCAGAGTGTTCCTCTGGGATCTGTCTTGTCCTGTGGGAATGTGGACAGAGAATGAGGAGAGGCCAATACATGTAGTTTGTAACAGAACTGGGATGAGACTGGGGAGGTGGATTTGGAGGAGAAGAGGGACAATGAAGATTAGAGCTTGGCCTGCCCACTTTGCTGGCCTACTTGCCTCTCTGGCAGGCTTGGCTGCTGGATTCTCAGGCAATGCCTGCTGGAGCTAGGGGCTAGAACAACGGATAAGTGGCGAAGAAGGTTGGAGGAGATCTGTGTGATCCAATGGAGATAGGTGTGTGTGTGTGTGTGTGTGTGTGTGTGTGTGTGTGTGTGTGTGGTGGGGTGCTCTGCAAGTGTTATGCTACAGAGTTAAGACTGAGGGATTGAATTTGGAGAGGAGAAAAGGTAAAGATCTACAATTAGCCTCCCTGCTTCCCTGGGTGGTGTGGCTTAAAAAATAATAGTTTCAATGGCTCATCTTGAGTTTAAAAATATGTTTTATAAGTGTGGCTATCATCAAAAATGTTTTGTTTACTTCTCAATACTCCAGACACAACATGAAATGAGTTAAACACTACCATGTGTATATGTGCACACATAAGGTCTTTTGTTTGATCAAGTTAATATGCTTAACTTGAACACTTTATAAAATGCCTATTATTTCAGCATAATACTAGATATATTGAAAATGGCAAC
>NW_021623135.1:15136-15948 GCF_004785775.1 Grammomys surdaster | reverse complement strand
CCAGGAGCTGGAAAGAACCCAGATGTCCTTCAACTGAGGAATGGATTCAAAAAATGTGGTATATTTACACAATGGAGTATTACTCAGCTATTAAAAACAATGAATTCGAGAGGTTCCTAGGTAAATGGATGGAACTAGAAATTATCATCCTGAGTGAGGTAAGCCAATCACAAAAGAACACACATGGTATTCACTCACTGATTATTGGATATTAGCCTAGAACCTTGAAATGCCCAAGATGCAACTCACAGGCCACATGAAGCCCATAAAGAAGGAAGACCAAGTGAGGGTGATTCGGTCCTTCTTAGAAGGAGCAACAAAATACTCAAGGGAGCAAATATGGAGACAAAGTGAGGGACAGAAACTGAAGGAGGGGCCGTCTCAAGACCACCCCACCTGAGTATCTATCCCATGTGCAATCACCAAAGGTAGATGCTGATGTGGAAGACAGGAAGTGCATGCTGATAAGAGCCTGATATGGATATCTCCTCAGAGGCCTTCAAGAGTCAGACATATTCAGAGGCAGATGCTCACAACTAGCCATTGAACTGATCATGGGGTTCTCAATGGAGGAGTTAGAGTGAAGACTGAAGGAGCTGAAAGGGTTTGTGGCACCATGAGGAGAGCAACAATACCAACCAACCACAGCTCCCAGGGTCTAAACCACCAGCCTGGGAGCACTTAGGGGGGGATCCAGGGCTTCAGCTGAATATGTAAAAGTGGAGGGCCCTGCTGGGCATAGGTGGAAGAAGAGAACCTTGACCTCATGAAGGCTGGATGCCCCAGGGGGTGGGAATTTTGAGGGTGGGGAG
>NW_021623135.1:0-15036 GCF_004785775.1 Grammomys surdaster | reverse complement strand
GAAGGAGGAGGGGCGAGGGGATTGGGGGTTCCGAGGGGGTGGTGGGGGATGGGGTAAGGGGACAACATAGGAAATGTAAATAAATCATCCAATAAAAAAAAAAAAGAAAAAAAAAAAAAAAAAAGAAAATAAAAGCTGGAGTCACAGCAAACATATGTACTATCAAATGACCTTCAATAATAAATGTGCAAAGACAAAGACAGTTTGCCATCAAAATATGCCAGAATTTGTATCAATAAAGTTAAATCTCTAATTTTTTCAAAAAAAAAAAAAAATGTGAAAATTGTATAGCAACAACAACATGACAATATATATAACAATAAGTAATAGAATATCCACAAAGAAGAAATATTTTAAGACTATTATTACATGATAAATATTACAAAAGCCTTCATTTTATGTAAGCTTTGTGATTAAAACATTATGGAAATACTTCATATATATTAAGTTACAATAGTATAATTGAAGAAAGATATACAAAATATCTCACATGTAGTAGCATGTATAGATAGGTAGAGAGCCATCTTTGACTAAGCCTTCAGACAGGATAAAACCATACCACTTTACCAGAATCTCAGGAGCATTTATTCTGTTGCAATTAAATTAATACTATAAAACCACAATTTAAGTTCTAAAACCAATCCACTATATGTCTTAAAATGCTATAGAAATGAATATATTATAAACATATTATTTTGTATCTTATTTCATTGGGTAACAATTCATGTTTTACTGACATTCTAAGCATATATAGTGCATTTAAAGTCATGGATACTTAATATTTCTTCACATGGAAAAATGAGTTTTTATATATTCATACAGCATGAGTTTGCCATTTAAGTATGACTTTTTATATATAAACACAAACAATGCTGATTCAGACACATGGTAAATTTTTTCTTAAACAATATTTAACTTCTATGATAAAGAACATTTACAAGTGAGATTGCAGTGTCATCAGTGCCAAGATAGTTGTGATGTACAATAGTCAGAATATGATGTTCACAGGTTTTACCTTAGGTTTGATAGATGAGTAGGTAAGTGTTCTATACTTCCAAAATAAAAGTTTGCAATATTTTTGGGTTATATTTGTAGCAACTATATGTACAGTACAACATACCATCTCTAAAATTTCTGTAGCAACTTATTCTGAGATTAAAAAAACCCTATTTTGTGATGAAGCTTAGTAATATTTAGGGTGTTAATGAAAAGGTGAACAACAGGGTATTTTAAGACAGGAAATCTTCAGATAGGGAAAAGAAACAGATTTCTTAAGTGGGGCCTTTTAAGGCATGAAATAAAATGAATTTTCAGGAAATAAAATTACATATTGTTTTAAGGGAGATAAAGTATTCAACACTAAAGGACAGCTCATTAAACTCAGGAAGTAAAAAACTTAAATAACTTCAGGAAGTCCCCAAAACTGAGCAGGATTAAAGGGTTCCTTCTCAAGCATAACTAAGCAGTAAGGACTATTGAAAGACACTCTCAGACCAGTGCACTGCCTGGAAGAAGATGATCTGAGCAGCCTGAAAGTAGCAGGGAGCAGCACAGCTTTCTGGAAAAAGTTTAAATGTACTTAGGTATTCATAAAGGACTCTAGCAAAATTGTTGAGCCACTTTCGGGTTTTCTTGTTTCATGAGCTGTTCCACATGCTCAAGTGGGCTTTGATGATCCAGTGTGTCTGTGTCTCTTCTGCTCTTGTAAGTAATCTCTATCTAATACTTCTACAATTAACCTTACTAGAACTTACAGTTTACCTTGCCGGATTTAATGGTATCCATACTTTGAGTGAATTGAGCTAGAGTAAGCAGATCTTTGTTCATGTCTCCCTACAAAGAGTGTCACACAGCACCATGAAATTCCACATGAATTTTCTAAAAATGATGAAGTTCTCCATACTTATGTTTTCCAAATAATTTAAATGATGCAGTTTCCCTTCAGCTATAATGGAACATAAACTAAAGGTCATGTATTAAGAGACAGAAGACAGCTTTGAAGAAAAACCCTCTCACTTCGTAAATAGAGCTACCTGATTTTTATCCTCAGAACCAAGGTAAAAGGTGGAACAATAGAACCAAATGTCCTGTCACAATCAATATACATGTGATGACATATTTAACACAGACACACACACACTAAAAAGTTAGTCTATTTTGGTATAAATTTATCATTGACTTATTGGAAATCTGAAAAAATGTCCATTTTCACACCTGCCTTTTCATTGGGCAGCTCTAGACTATTTTGACCATTGCACGGCTCTAGGGAATACGTTGATTTTTGAGGGTGAAGATCACTACATAAGCAATTACTTTGTACCATGTCAGGTAGTACATAATGTGTGATTGTCTCACTGTTGGTGATAATAAGTTTCATAAGTTGAATAAGGTGATAACTCTCACCTCTCCGTCTTGGGAAGGTTCATTTACACCTTTTTAAAGTAAGAAATATTCTGTAAAATGATGCTTTACAATTGCTGCAGATGATGCTTCCATTTTCGTGCATCTTTGTAACACTAATCAGAGAGCCATTGTAAAGAACAAAAGACCTCTATATTATGCCATTGCATTCTAGGTGGAAACACCTGCTACTTCCGACAACCGTTACACCGTACTCTGTGTGCTGTATAGTGCTGCGTGAAGACTTTATTAGCATCATCAACCTCACTGATTTCCATTTACCACCTTCCTTCCTTTACTGTAATATGCTTCTTACTGATATATAATTATAAAAATCATTTCACTAGAATAACAGGATTTTTCATTTAACAATATTTGTAACAAAATCCAAATGTTATGGCTGGCCTATCTGGTCCTTCATTGCTTGACCTCTGTTCTGAACTCAGTAGATTCCTACCTTCTCTGTGTTTGTCTTGGTGGGAACCATTTCAGTTTCCAAACATTTGTATGTTCCTCAGTGGCTAAAATTTTTATTCTGGATTTTTTTGTATTATTTTTCCAACAAACCTTTGTGGTCTTTTGGTTTGTTTGTTTTTGCTTTTTGTTTTGTTTTAATGATACATTACTCTTTGATGTGACTATAGGCTCCAATAAAAGTAATTACAAAAGAATGAAAAAATGACAGTTTGATTCAAATTTTCATTCTAGGATCCATGGATGCTAACATATTGGACAGCCCTTAGAATACATTCATTATATATGGGGTGAATTCATGAAATTAATCAATGTGGTTCTGCTCTCTACTTTTTCCTAGATTATGACCTTGGCGCAGAATAAAAGCTGTAGTTCTCTATAAAGAATTAAAGATATGTGCACCTCTTAACTGATACAGAATAATGATCTTTGAAACAGTAATTGAAATTCTTCTTATCAAATCCTCATCAATTTGTGTGATCTATTATCAAATTTAATTTGATAATTATAAAAAACTAAGGAGGATTGCTTTTTAAATGAATAAATATTATTTAGTAATTTAAAGGAATGAATTGCATAGCAGTGATTAGTTATATTTTATTAAGATTAAAATTATTCTACAACTAGTACAAAAATCTACAACTTATAAACTTTGAAAATGTACTATAAAGTAAAATTATTTAACTTTATACCATCATTAACAAACTGAGAATGTATAAACACACAATAATATTAAATGAAAACAGAAGAAATCACACAGAAAAATATTAATAATTATTACTATGTTAGTTGGCTTTCATTTACTGTGATAAAACCCAATATCCAAAAGCAATGAGAGAGTTAATTTCTGTGTACATGTCCCTAACATAGTCCATAATGAAGAGAAGTCAGTGCAGGAACTCAAAGCAGGAATATCAAGGCAGGAATTGTAGCCAAGGCCATGGTCTGCCTAGTGACTTGCTCAGTTTGCTTTCCTACAGAACTCAGAACTATATGCCTAGAAGTTGCACAACCCACGGTGAGCTGGCTGTACCAAAAGGCTAATCCTTGTTTAAGATTACTTCTTCCCAGAGGAACCTAGCTTGTATCAAGTTGGTATAGTAACTACACAGAAGTGCCTTGGTGACAGGAGCCTGATATAGCTGTCTCCTGCCAGAGCCTAACAAATACAGAGGCAGATGCTCATAGGCAACTGTGGGATGGGGTCCCCAATGAAGGAGTTAGGAAAAGGACTGAAGGAGTTGAAGGGGTTTGCAACCTCATAGGAAGAACAACAATATCAACCAACCAGAACCCCCAGAGCTCCCAAGACTAAACCACAAACCAAAGAGTACATATGGAGGGACCCATGGCTCAAGTTGCATATGTAGCAAGGATGGCCTTCTAGGGTATCAACGAGAGGAGAGGCCCTTGGTTCTGTGAAGGCTCTATGCCCCAGTGAAGGGGAATGAGAAGTCAGAGAGGAGGGAGTGCTTGGGTGGGGAAACCCCCTCATAGAAGCAGGGGGAGGGAAGATAGGACAGGGGTTTTCCATGGGGGAAACCCGGAAAGGGAATTACATTTGAAATGTAAATAAAGAAAATATCCAATAAAAAATTGATTTTCAGAAATATTTTTCTACTTGATTCTTTTTGTTCTAACACATGTACTCCTGGAAGCTCTTCAAATCTTTTCCTTTAGGAGATTTGCTATACTTCAAATAGCCAGTTTAATAGTAATTATGATTGCTGTAGCATTTCCTTCTATATATGATGAAACATGAAAATAGGAATGTATTCCTTTCAGGTAATAGAAAATGCTATCCACTATTTTCTAAGTTTAATTTTGTATCCTGGGAATAAAGGGAAGTTGTTGACATGTTGGTTTCTATGTAGTCATGTTTACCTATTTCCCTATCTCCATTCTAAAAAAAAAAAAAAAAAGTGTTTAAAATTAGGAAACATGAAATGCCTAAGAATATTTTCTTAATAATTAATTGACATAATCAAGTACTTACTAAACTGAACTCAATATATTTAACTCTAAACTATTTTTTTTTTGTCTTCAACATTCTTCAGTGTGAATGTTTGTGGCTTTAAATGGGAAAATACCACCCTTGAGCAAACAACACATCCACTAGGTGGTAGTATGTCCTTTCTTATTTTACAAAATATACTTAATTTTAAATCATTTTCTTAAATATTTATTTTGAAGCATGCAGCTAGTTTACTTGAAAAACAAATTTAGAACTGTGTCAAATGTGTATTACTGTGCAATATATATATTTTTAAGATGTGTATTTTATGCATCTTTATTATGAATATTATAAGAAAAATTATTGCTCCAGCTTCATATTTTTAGAGAATTTATAGCTCAAAAATGTACACATGATAAATTCTTGATATAAAAATAGAGCAGTTTTTAACATAACATATTAAAACATTTTCTACTGTCTCATGTATATTTTAGATATTAACTGTTTATACTCTACAAAAACCATCTTCAATCTAATACAATATAAATAATAGATTTGTTTTATTGTATACATTTTGTTGTTGTTAATAGTATATTTTGAATAAAAATTTACAGGTAAGCAGAAAAGTAAACTCATAAACAATATTTTAAGTGAAAAGTCACTGGGCAATTAGTTCTTTTCTTTTGTTCATTCCCCAGATACACTTTGTAAAAGGGAGATTAACTGAATGCTGGATTCAGTAGTCAAGCAAATATCAAATGCTTTTTATACCTTGTTCAATCTCTACCTTTTTAAATTGCTGGGTGTGTCAATCAAAAAATTATAATTACTGTATCATAAATTATAAGAAGAAATAACCAATCTGATATTTC
Organism: Grammomys surdaster; assembly: GCF_004785775.1. Taxonomy (NCBI): domain Eukaryota; kingdom Metazoa; phylum Chordata; class Mammalia; order Rodentia; family Muridae; genus Grammomys; species Grammomys surdaster. The sequence continues at coordinate 9,336 of NW_021623135.1, read as the reverse complement.
TGATTTGTCACCTTAGAAGTATTGAAGTATATAAAGTCTGTTTGGAGATTTATTTTAAAATATTCTGAAATGCTACAGGGTTCCAGGTAACGGTTGTGTTGCTTAAACGCATTGTAGTAGTCAAGGCCACGGCTTGATTCCTAGTGTACCGGGAATCTGCATTCTAAAGAAAATGTGTCACCGTTTAGCTATAAAGATTTTCATAGCACAATTATTCATGATGTTAAGACCTTGACATTCATTTTCTACCTTTTGAATGAAATATAAATATTATTAAGACATTTGAAGCAAAACTAATCATGCTTGTTTTTTAACATATTTTTATTGATTATTTTAAAATATCATATAATATACCTTGATTACCCTCACTTTCAAATATTACCAGGTCTGCTCTCTCAACCTTCTGCTCCCCACCTGGCCCCCAAAATAAAACTAGGTCCAATGTGCAGTGTCCATATAGTCAGTGGAGTATGGTTAAACTTGAGAGGGGCAATCTCTTACTGTAAAGTGAATCCTTCCTTTTCCCAACCCATGGGAGTTGCCACATCTATTTTGCAAAGCAACACTTCAGAATCTAATCCTGTCTAGGTTGCTTGTTTGGGGCGGGGTTGAGTTTGGGTGGTGTCACAGAAGCCTTCTATGTCTCTCTTTCTCTACTGGGAGTCTACAGCCATTGCCAATCACCTGTGTTTCATGGGAAGAGTAATAATTTTGAGAGTATTTATTTTAATGTGCTCCTTTCCTGAACTATACAATGTATATTCGCCCTAAAGTGAAAGCCTGATGAGTGTCATTGTTCAATCAATGGCAGAAATATTTTTATAATCTGTCTACCTTACTTGTTGCTTATTTACATGGATTAAATTTAGACCATGTAATATTTGTTTGTGTACCAAGTCGGTCAATATATAATGTCCAGTTAATAATATAGAATTTTTCACAGATGGACATTGGAACCAAAAATCACCAAGGAAAGTGACAAAAAGATGAATAATTTTGGAGTCAGAAATTATGACTTTCTTACTAGAGTTTTATAGCTCTGTCTCCTTCAAGATACATATCTAGAGCCAAATAATGCCAAAATAAATTTCTCCTCTTATCCATAGACTATATGTGTTTTATTTAGAATCTAGGGATCTTTCTCATTTTTCATATGCAAAGTAGATTTTATAAATTATTATATAGCTGCAATAACCATAAATTCAGTTTGTCCATATGATATGATCTTCTAAGTAACATAATCACACATCATATAGTTCTTACTATAGTATTCTTTGTTAAAATAGTTGTGAGGAGCTGTTACAATCTTCTCAATGATATTGTCTTTTTATTAAGAAATAAATATAATAATTCTATCATACCAATAGAATTTATCAAACAAGCATCAGAGTTACACTGACATTGATATTCCATTCTCCTGTGCTCTTGCCTTCAGGGCTGGCACCGAGGTCAACTCTACTGTGTTGTCCAGGTGAGGTACAGGTCCTGTTCTCCCGGGTGCTGCAGCAAGTGAGGGCAGGTCTAGTTCTCCAGAAATTTGACACTGTGGGCAGCTTGCTCAACTGCCTGTGAAGGCAAGTGGCTGGGGGGAAGAGGGCGGACATTGCCTCTTCACCTATATCCCACTACAGCAGACGAATGGTGGAATAAGCTTTCCCACACTCATGCTCTCGGGGCCTGCGCACCTACTCCATTGCCATCAGGGCCTGCTCCACCCTGCTTCCTGGGAGAGGTACAGGGCCTTTTCTCCCCAGTGCTGCCAGTGGTGAAAGATGAGATCAGCTTTTCAGATCCAGTGTGGATCAAGGCCTATTCTCCACAGTCCCTGGATGTCCAGGTGGTCCGTGATGGCTGCCCTGACTAGAGACATATATGCTCTCTGCTGGCAAGGTCTCTGATCCATGGTCATGGACACTGACGCCTGCCACAGTATATCCTCGGACTCAAGCATAGCCTTCAGTGGTAGCTCGGGTTGGGATCTCACCAAGAGTCCAGGTAGCAAGGCTGACCACTCAAACCAGGCTTCTCTCCATACTCGAATCTACAGTTCCTTCATTCTTCATAATCCTCAAGCTGTTCCACATCTCTTTCTCTCCCATCTAACCACTACATATTCTCACAATGTGGTGGCTCCAGCTGCAGGCTGGCCATACGGCCGACAGGCAACTGGGTGACATACTCTTTCCATGCTGCACAGCATGTTGTCAAGCAGGTGTCTATGGTCTGCCTGTGCTATGCACTGGAGGGCTATGCTATGGTCTGTGGGCTGTATGACAGTCCACAGTTCTCTGTCAGTCATCCTCCTTCTGCATTGTGCTGCTGCAATTCACTTTGACTTAATTCGATTTTAATGAATCCTAAGCATAAAACAGCTTGGGTCATCAAGTCATCCATCACACTAGTAGGAACAAAGGATCTCCATTTACTCTGCCTTTGACGGACATTAAGAAAAAAAAAATCAAAACACCCACAACAAGGTGTATCATTTCCTAATGCCATGGGGAAACCAGGTCATAGTTTAACCCATAATGTCCAATTGTTGCTGCTCATATATACATAGGGTGAGGGTCATGCACTGGAGCATGGAATATTAATAGTGGCACCAACATAAAATAAAATGATTCTCCATCCCTTAGAATCTACCATCTTCTATTATCTTCTCACTAAGGGATGGAGGAGTTTGAGGATATCTACTTTGCTTCCATGCTGGAATTATTGTTTTGTTCCTTGTCAGGCAACCGCATTTACTGTGTTAATGAGAGCAAACACCTCATCAGCTCCAAACAAACAAACAAACAACAAAAACGATAGCATTGCTTTCCATATGCTGCCTTTTTCACACTTCAGTGTGCTCCTCTAGGATATTTCCTTGTCCCTGGTTTGGGGGTAAGTGATGAAAATATAGGCACATTTTTTAGGCCTGGGGACTCAGGGTCTTGTTTTCAGACCTTAGCTATGCATCTCTCCATTGGCTCCTGACCATTGCAAAAAGAAGCATCTCTGGCTAAAGCTGATGACAGCTCATATATATGGATATAAACATAAGTATTTTCAAGATGTTCCCTAGTAGTTTTAATAAGAAATTGGCTACATTCTGAGCCAAAGTATGTCCATTTTCAGCAATAGGGTCTTACCATGTACTCGTGGTAGGTGACTGAGGGGAATAACAGTAGATTATACTGATATAGAAAACTCTAGGACCAAATTGATCAATAACTCAAAATATTTTCATTTATTACAGTGAGTTTTTAATAGCCTATGTATTTTGGGAGCAACATTGTCCACCAATAAAGGGTAATACAATACAGTTGTATTTTGAAATGAACTTACTAAATAGTGTCCCCCCACCCACCAGGGCTTTTCAAACACTCTTGGTGTAGGCTAAAACATTCATTACCAATTCCATTCCAACATTCTTTCTTATTTCTTCAACATTTAATAATCCTTCTTTTTTTCACTTTAAAGAATGGTATTTCTTCAATTACTATTATAATTAAACTTTCAAGATAGATGGCTTCCGTGTGACTTTTATACATTAAAATAAATTCTTCTTTCAGAAAATACATCCTGACAATTTTTTCTCACTCAACTCCTCCACTCTCTTCCAGATCCCGAAATTCAAAAAGAACAGGCCTCCAAAAGGAAACAACCAAACAGACCAAAACAAGATATAACAAGACAAAGGAAAAACCCTAATACTGAATTTAATAGGGGGAAAGAATCCCAAGAATAGGTAAAACTGTCAGAGATGCACCCATTCCCACAATAAGAAGTCCTACAATAACAACAAGGTAAAGCCATACTATGGTGTGCAGACCCATGCACACCCTGTGGTGGTTGTCACTTCAGTATCCGTGAGCCCATATGACCCCTGCTTAGCTGATTCATTTAGTAGGCCATGATCTTCCAGTATCCTGCACTCTTCCTGACTCCTACAATGTTCCCTCACACTCTTCTGTTGGTTTCCCAGAACTCTGGGGTGGGGGAGGGGGGAGGAGGAGAGGGATAACAGAGACTCCTAATTTGGTCTCAGTCTTCTCATAATATCTGGTTGTGGGTCTCTGTCTACTCTATTCTACTGCCAGAGGAAACCTCTCTGATGACAATAGGACAAGGCACTATCTGTGAATAAAGTTCAGTATCATTAGGAATCATCTCATTGAAGTGTGTGTGTGTGTGTGCATGTGTGTGTGCATGGCTGTGTGCACAAGTGTGTGTGGCATTAAAAATAACCCTTCTGTGAATTATCCATCTTCTGCATCAATGTTATACAATCTTCCTACCTTAAAACTTTCTATACAGAGCATTCTAGCACTCCTACTTTCACTTGACCTATAGCCCACTGTCCATTACCCACTAATATATCCTCCCAAACGTTCCATTTTACTTTCCTATCTTCCATATGTGCTAAAGTTTAAACAAACACACAAAAGTTTTAAAGTTCCGTTCACATATAATAGATACTACATTACATACACTTCTTGTCTTTCTAGATTTAAATTACCGGGATGTAAATTACTGGAAAGATATATTTCCAGTTCTTTCTATTGTCTCAAAATTGTCATGATTGACTTTTATCTACAACCAAGTAGTACAAAAGAATGAATTTCAAAGTTTTTGTACAATGGAAAAAACTTATAAATACAGCAAGTACCTGAGAATTACATGTCTCACATGGCTTTAGAACATTGACATTTTCGAGAAGTATATCACAGTGTAAGTGGTTTAGAAATGGTTTTGGATGATAACTGGACCACAATTAATGAAGTTGCTAAAAAGCAACTAGTTGTGAGGCAAATATCCAATGTTGGTATTTCATCCAGACTCTATATACTTTAAAAAGTTCATTAAAAGTGGTTTATATACAAATGGGAGTTATGTTCCTTAACATGTGAATTTTACATATAGTTTGAAGAATTCATAATAGACTCTCTCCAAATATAGATGCATTTTAAGAAATTACAGTATAATAAATTCTGTTAAAATTGTATCTCTGTAAAAGCTATGGGAATCTATACATTTCTACTATATTTTTGCAAGGATATTTACTTTTATAGCCCTATAACACTGAAATGTATGAAATGGTTGAATCATAGATCAATTTATCTCCTATCACACCAAATGGCAAATTGCAAGCAAGGAGGAAACATCCAGATGAGTTACACCTTCATCTTCATAATCCATGATTGACTTTCTTGATATTCTCAGCAGTAGGGTGTTATGGTCAAATTCTGGAAACTATCCAAGAGCATAGACAAAATCCTTAAATGTTTGAAGGTCTATGGTACCTCACTGTCCAATGTTGCATACTGTTGGAAGATGCTGTGCTTGCTACTTGAAGAGAAATATTAACATAAATCTTATTAATTTATGAGAAAATATAATCACAGAACAGCAAAATGTGCCCACCAGTGAAATAGTGTCATAGGATCGCATTAGAATAACCAACAATTCTCCAATTATATTGAAAACTTCATCACAAGATGAAATGGTATCTCTTGCCATTATTGGTGCTGAGTAACCATGGCTGGACTGCTCACAGGCCATGATGGAGAATAGACTACTCTTATTCTGCCAAATGGCCATGGTGTTAAACTGAGTTCTAACAACTTATGGTTACAACTCTGTATTAATGAACATCACAATCCTTCTTTCATTAGTGGATGGCAAATTAACACAATATTCCAAACTTGCTAAGGCACAGAGAATAAAGGATTTTGTGATGTGCAGCTCTAAATGGGACATCTATATCATAATCTATTATTCAAAGGCTCAAAGATCCCCAAGGAAGAATTTTTAAAGTCACATGAGCTTGAGGTAGTGGATGACTACAATGCTTGCTGAAAACAGCAGGGTAAAACATAATGTTGTCACAGCCAGCTCTTTGTAAGCTCAAGCAAAACAAAGCCTGACTATGGAGAAGGAAGGTAAGCAGGAAGTCCCACACCTAACTCAGAGATATTAGCAACTGAAAGCTTTTTGAAAGAGGAAGAATTAGACTTTTAAAAAATTAATTCATTAATTTTTATTTTTTTTCTTTATTTACTTTACATCCCTCTCACTATGCCTCTCCTGGTCACACCTCCCACTATCTTTCCACCTTTCTCCCACCCCTACTCTTCTGAGTGGGTGGGGCTTCCTGGGTATGACCTACTCTGGCACTACAAGTCTCTGAGAGGTTAAGTGCTTCCTCTACCACTGAGGCCAGACAAGGCAACCCAAATAGAAGAACATATCACTTACAGGCAACTGCTTTTGGGAAAGTCTCAGCTCCAGTTGTTCAGAACCCATATAAAAAGGAAACTGCACACAGGACAAACATGAGACCCATCTTATGGTCAAGCACCAATCTGACACTATCTATTAATAATATTTTGTTATGTTTGCACACAGGAGTCTAACATGGCTGTTCTCTGAGAGGCTCTCCTCATCAATCAACTCAGACAGATGCAGCCACCCACAGTCAAACAGTGGATTGAAATTGACAACTCTTAAAAGTAGAATAGAAAGAAGGATTGCAGGATTAGGATTTTAAGGGTATGAATTTTGGTAAGTTTAGCATGCTCCAGTGGAAGGTCACACATTCATGAATGTATGGACTAAATAGATATAATAAAAAAGAAAAGAAGATACACAATAGGATGGATAGAGTATGAAATATAAATTTGGGAGGAGTCGTTTGAGGAGGTGTCTATAATCAAAATACTTTGTACAAAATTTTCAAAGAACTACTAAACGTTATAAAAATAATACATTATATGCACGAAAACACTAAGATTCAATAAAACTTTCTCCAGGAACCCAGGGTTTTTTTTATTCTAATCAATACTGAATAAATGAATGATTCAAAGTCTTTTGCTGATGGACTAGGAACCAACATTATTGTCCTATATTTATTTAACACAGTAATATGTTGCCTTTCTATAAGTAAGTTTGAATTATGGTCATTGATGCTTTCTCTGAATTCACTACCAGTACCATAACGATGTCTGATCAGAATAATCCTGTCTGGGCATCCTGAATTCCACAGTAGAAACAGTGTGATGGATCAACAATTCACTAAGTCGTTGGACGGATTTTACTTAAAAGTCTTCCCGTTGTCTTTACTGGGCAGCTTCCTGTTTCATTGTCTAATAGTTTCCATTCCATCACTGACAGCTTTCTTATAGCCTTCATTCATTCAAAGCTTTCTCAAGTTCTTAAAGTGTCTGTTTTTCAGAGGAACCCGATTCCTCTCTCAGTAACTCTTCATTCTTTTTTCTTTGTACTTAGTCTTATTGCTAAACCTGATAAAATCGTCTTATTGTCTAACTTCGTGGTCAATTGTAAAAATGAGTATATATATCTTGTGCTATTCAGCAACAAATACATTTTATTATCTATTAAATGTTATATCATGTGGAAATATAAGTGAAATATTTCTAGTCATATAATTTAACAATGAAATAAAGTTTTGCTACATAGCTGTTTAGTTATGATCTATTTATTTAATAATAGTATCATAAACAACTACCTTTTAATAATATCAAGTAATTAATTTCCACATTAGGTCTAATTCAGTATGAAAAGTCTACTCAATAGTTCATATCTCCCTTTCATTACATTGTACTGAAATTCTTTTCTATTCATTACATCTTTTTCAGTGGAAAAAAAGATTTATTCTGAATATTTACTTCTAGACCTCATTTTATATTTTCAAGAGATAATATTATATTCTAGATTTTATGAAACATTTTCTGATCTAAAAAGTATTCATGAAATATGCACATTTCTAATTTATGCTTACATTTTGTATATAAATCTTTATCTTCCTAATTTTATTTTGTAAAATATTGAGAAGAAACATAAAGAAAGTATGTAAGGTAAGATAAACAGAATGAATGTATTCTTTTACAAACTCATTATGCTCAAGACAATTCCAGCTACACTGATGGTGTAGCTAATTTAAGAAAAGCCTGGAATTAGCTTTGGTTATTATATATTTAGTTATAAAGTTAGGATATTTGTAGTTTTACGTTTAAAAGGGATAACTATTTTTTCATGCATGAGAATGCATTCTCTTGAGGTATTTTCTCCAGTATTTATATCAGGAGTACTTGATTCTCACTTAACAGACAAAATTGCCTTTAATTTGTGATAGTCACTTTCAGAATATACATAAGACTTTTAGGCAGTAGAGATAAAATTGTAGGAATGGCCAACCAATGACAACCAGTTTGAGACCAATGCAACGAATAATAGCGTATCCTTGATATTATTAATGGTATTCTGTACTATTTGCAGATAGGAGTATAGCACTACAGTCATCTGAGAGTCTTCACCTAGCAGCTGTTAAAAACAGATGTAGAGACCTAAAGCCAAACATTAGGAAGAGTTCAAAGAATCTTGTAGAAGAAGGGTAGGAGGGACAGAAGGATCCAGAGAGGTCAAGGACACTACAGGAATCAATGAACCTGGGCCCATCGTGGCTCACAAAGATTAAACCATCAAATAATGAACAAACACAGAACACATCCAGGCCTTTGGCACATATATAAGAGTTGTGTAGTGGGTTTTCATATGGGACTCCTAACAGCAGGAACAGGAACTTTATCTGACTCAATTTCTTGCATTTTTTAATCCCTTTCACCTAATTGGACTCCCTTGCCTAGCCACAATAGGAGAACATGGCCCTAGTCCTATTGAAACTTGATATGACAAAGTGGGTTGATATCCATGAGATATCTCCCTTTTCTCCAATCTTATCTGAGAATAAGGGAGTACATGAGAATGTGGAAAGGTTAGATGAGTTGAGGGGAATGGGAGGAAGGAAGGGAGAGGAGGCTATGATCAGGATGTAAAATGATTAATAATTTAAAAATAATAATATAAAACAGAATTAAAATTTTAGAAAAAAATTTCTTCTTCATAATGGTTGTGATGTGAATAATCTCCATATATTTGAATAATCTCATATATTTAATAATATATATATATATTATATATATAATCTCATATGTAATCTCCATATATTGAATAATCTCATGTATTTGAATGCTTGGTTATTAGAGAGTTGTAATATGTGAGAGGAATTAGGTGTGATCTTGTTGGAGGAAGTATGTCAAAGGAATTGTCTTTGGAATTTCAAGTGCTCAAGCAAGGCCCAGTGTGTGTCTTCCTATTTCCTGTGATCAAGTCTCTTAGCTACGTCTTTAGCATCATATCTACCTAGGTGCTACCATATTTCCTACCATGCTGATAATAGATTAATCTTATAAACTTTCAGCAAGCACCCAACAAATGTTTTCCTTACAGATTCAATGCAATCCCCATTAAAATCCCAACTCAATTCTTCAC
>NW_021623134.1:0-1191 GCF_004785775.1 Grammomys surdaster | reverse complement strand
TACAGATTCAATGCAATCCCCATTAAAATCCCAACTCAATTCTTCACAGAGTTAGAAAAGGAAATTCTCAAATTCATATGGAATAACAAAAAACCCAGGATAGCGAAAACTATTCTCAACAATAAAAGAACTTCTGGAGGAATTACCATCCCTGACCTCAAGCTGTACTACAGAGCAGTAGTGATAAAAACTACCTGGTATTGGTACAGAGACAGGCAGGAAGATCAATGGAATAGAATTGAAGACCCAGAAATGAACCCACACTCCTATGGTCACTTGATCTTTGACAAAGGAGCTGAAAGTGTCCAGTGGAAAAAGGACAGCATTTTCAACAAATGGTGCTGGTTCAACTGGAAGACAACATGTAGAAGAATGAAAATTGATCCATTCTTATCTCCTTGTACAAAGCTCAAGTCTATGTGGATAAAGGACCTCCACATAAAACCAGATACACTGAAACTAATAGAAGAGAAGGTGGGGAAAAGCCTCGAATACTTGGGCACAGGGGAAAAGTTCCTGAACAGAACTCCAATGGCATATGCTCTAAGATCGAGAATTGACAAATGGGACTTCATAAAATTGCAAAGTTTCTGTAAGGCAAAGGACACTGTCAATAGGACAAAATGACAACCAACAAATTGGGAAAAGATCTTTACCAATCCTTCATCTGATAGAGGGCTAATATCCAATATATACAAAGAACTCAAGAAATTAGACTCCAGGCAACCAAATTACCCTATTAAAAAATGGGGTATAGAGCTTAACAAAGAATTTTCAACAGAAGAAACTCGAATGGCCGAGAAGCACCTAAAGAAATGCTCGGCATCCTTAGTCGTCAGGGAAATGCACATCAAAACAACCCTGAGATTCCATCTCACACCAGTCAGAATGGCTAAGATTAAAAACTCAGGTGATAGTAGATGCTGGCGAGGGTGTGGAGAAAGAGGAACACTCCTCCATTGTTGGTGGGACTGCAAGATGGTGCAACCACTTTGGAAATCAGTGTGGCGGTTCCTCAGAAAATTGGACATAGCATTACCTGAGGATCCAGCTATACCACTCCTAGGCATATACCCAGAAGATGCTCGAACATATAACAAGGACATATGCTCAACTATGTTCATAGCAGCCTTATTTATAATAGCCAGGAGCTGGAAAGAACCCAGATGTCCTTCAACTGAGGAATGGATT
>NW_021623133.1:0-1394 GCF_004785775.1 Grammomys surdaster | reverse complement strand
ACACAATTGCCAGCCCAGATTACTATACCCAGCAAAACTCTCAATCAATATAGATGGTGAAACCAAGATATTCCATGACAAAACCAAATTTGCACAATATCTTCCCACAAACCCAGCACTTCAAAGGATAATGGATGGAAAACGCCAACACAAGGAGGGAAACTACAACCTAGAAAAAGCAAGGAAGTAATCTTCCAACAACCCCAAAAGAAGATAACTATACAAACATAACTTTACCTCTAATAACAAAAATAACAGGAAGCCACAATCATTTTTCCTTAATATCTCTTAACATCAATGGTCTCAATTCCCCAATAAAAAGACGCAGACTAGCAGACTGGATACACAAACAAGACCCAGAATTTTGCTGCATACAAGAAACACACCTCAGTGACAAAGACAGACACTACCTCAGAATAAAAGGGTGGAAAACAATTTTCCAAGCCAATGGTCCCAAGAAACAAGCTGGAGTAGCCATTCTAATATCAAATAAAATCGACTTCCATCCAAAATTAATCAAAAAAGATAAGGAAGGACACTTCATACTCATCAAAGGAAAAAGCTACCAAGGTGAACTCTCAATTCTGAACATCTATGCCCCAAATGCAAGGGCACCTACATACATAAAAGAAACTTTACTAAAGCTCAAAACACACATTACACCTCACACAATAATAGTGGGGGATTTCAACACCCCACTCTCAGCAATGGACAGATCATGGAAACAGAAACTAAACCGAGACACTTTGACATTAACAGAAGTTATGAACCAAATGGACTTAACAGACATCTATAGAACATTTCATCCTAAAACAAAAGAATATACCTTTTTCTCAGCACCTCATGGTACCTTCTCCAAAATAGACCATATAATTGGTCACAAAACAAGCCTCTACAGATACAAAAAGATTGAAATAATCCCTTGCATCTTATCAGATCACCACGGACTAAGACTGGTCTTTAATATTGACAAAAACAATGGAAAACCCACGTACACATGGAAACTGAACAACTCTCTACTCAATGATGACTTGATCAAGGAAGAAATAAAGAAAGAAATAAAAGACTTTTTAGAATTCAATGAAAATGAGGACACATCATACCAAAACTTGTGGGACTCCATGAAGGCAGTGCTAAGAGGAAAACTCATAGCTCTAAGTGCCTACAAAAAGAAACTGGAAAGAGCACACACTAACAAGTTGACTGCACAACTAAAAGCTCTAGAACAAAAAGAAGCAAATACACCCAGGAGGAGTAGAAGGCAGGAAATAATCAAACTCAGGGCTGAAATCAACCAAATAGAAACAGAAAGAACAATACAAAATATCAATAAAACCAGGAGTTGGTTGTCCCGGCCTGCGGGACTCGGTTATTCGTGGGGGCGAGGGGAACCA
>NW_021623132.1:0-8477 GCF_004785775.1 Grammomys surdaster | reverse complement strand
GGGGGAAGGCTGGCAGGGGTCCCTGTTAGGGGTCCTGGTCTCTGACATCTCCCCCTTCCCTGTAAACTAAAGAGGGCGTCTTTTAGAGGAAGAAACTCAAGGACGGGAGAATTTGGGAGGGCATCCCGGCCGTAGGCAGCTCGCGGTCCCAGAAGGGCAGCAAGGCCATTGAGAGGCACCGTTGGTAGACAGTCTTGGCTGTCTGTCAAGACCAAGTTCGTGGTCATGAAGGAGAAGGGGAGACCACTCTCTCACGTGCAATGGCAGCTAAGGCCCGTGAGGTGCAAGAGCTGGTCCCCTTGTGATCCTCATACCCACTCCTGGTGCAATGGAAGCAAGTCCTCAGGGTGCAGGGGCTATGAGGTCGCGTCCTGTTTAGTGCCAGGCTTGCAGTTAGGCCAAGGCTGGGATGTAGCTAGGCCAAGGCAGGGATGCAGCTGTCGAGGCAGCTATTGGGAGGTTCTTTCAAGCAATAGCAGGGGCAAGCCAATTAAACGGGGTGGGGTGGAGACGCCTGTCTTCAATTATCTAGGGATACGGAAGGTCAGCCAAGAGAGCCAGGAGCTCCCCTGTAGGGCCCGAAAGTTAAGAGGCCGGCCAAGGGAGGAGCGCGCGGGCCCCACATCTTCATCTTCAGGTTGTGTCACCACCACATGGGCGACAGCCTCGGTGTCGTCCTCTGCTTTTAGCTGATGGTAGTAGACTTCAACTGGTCTTTTAACTGTGGAATCTATCTGGTTTTTAACAAAACTTGTGAGGCGATTAAAAGCCCAAGGGCCAAAGGAGAGAAGCAAAAGAATACCAACAAGGGGCCCCAATATAGTGGGCAGCAGGGTAGTAAGCCAAGGGGAGGTAGAAAACCAATTTTTGTACCAAGATTCTTGTTGTTCTCTTGCTTTCTTTCTCTCTTCAAGGCTCTTTTTAACTTTCTCTAAACTGTTTTTCACCAAACCTGTCTTATCTGAGTAAAAGCAACACTCTTCTCTAAGGGCCACACACAATCCCCCCTCCTTCAAAAAGAGTAGGTCAAGTCCTCGTCGGTTTTGGAGGACCACCTCGGAAAGGGAGGCCACTGACTCAGTGAGGTCTTGGATGCCCTCTCTCAGGTGACCAAGGTCCTGATCAATTAAAGACTGGAGGTGGGCAAAATTTTGGTCATTCCTTACAAGGGACGCAATACCCGTTCCTGCCCCGACTGCACCCAGACCCAGGATGACTGAGAGGGTGAGCGCAGTCAGAGGCTCTCTCTTGTCTCTGTGTGGGACCCCGGATTCAAAGAAGCGTAGGAAGGACTCGGGCTCATAAACAAAAAATTGAGGGAGGACGGTAACAACAACACAATAATCATGGGAAAGGAATCTGGAGGTGGAGATGTAAGCGGTCAGTCCATTTGAGCAGGCAAAGAGGGTATTATTAGGCGCAACCACATACAGATAGGTTGTATTGATAGTGAGAGTCTGATTGCAAACAGGGAAAAGATCTCTAGGGGGAAGCATCTTGGGCCCAAGCAGGCAGGTGCCCATGCCAGAGATAGAGGCTAGGGTCAATCCACCCTCAGGGTGTGGGAGGGGAAGGAGGGTTAAGGAGTTGTTGGTAAACTGGGGGTCTGCGAAGGTCGCAATGCCTTCATAAAATGGTGGGGTAGGGTCAAAACACATCCAACACTCAGGAAAAGCAGAAGAATTAGCCACGCGCATGGCTTCAAGGGAAGCATTGGCCAGAGAGACAATAAGGTCTGCAGAGCGAGGGGGTCCCCCGGGAATGGTGGGCTGAAAAAGAGTGACCAGAGGGACAGCTGAGGCATGGGGAAGGAGGAGGGGACTGGTAGGGCGTCGAGCGGGAGGAGGAGCGGGCTGCCGCAGGGCAGGATTTGGGCCTAGAGCAGCCTGATGTTTGTTGGGGATTTCTTTAAGGAGCTTAATGGTAAAGAGGAGTCCTGGATTCCAGCTCTTAAAGTAGGCGCGGAGACCCCAGGTGTACCCCGAGCCTGTCCAATCTTGGGACTGGCCCGATGAGGTGAAGAAAATGGATATGGGGTTGCACCAGCCACGGCAAAGCATGTAGGGGTTACCGGGCATGGCAGAGCGGTTGACAGTGATATAGTCCCAGGAGGATGAAGGCTTCCAGTATGTGTCTCCCGTGGTTTCACATCCCCACGAAGCGCAAAAAAAGTCTGCAACCCCTCCACACCGATAGCCTGTGCCATGAGGGCGGTGACGGGGACCAGGGCAAACATAAATTCCCCTTCTAAGAAAGTTGTGGAGGGTAGAGCGCCCTGGGGCCGAACGACAGGGTTCGAATTTTGTTGTGCCTCGCTCAGGAAGATTGGGGGCCCCCTCCAGGGGCCAGACCTGGTCTTCCAGCCCCCAATATGGATCAGCCCCCACAGCCAGAGCACAAAGGTCGATGTGGAGGACGGGCCAATGGGGAGAGGTACCAAGGGAGGAGCTGGAGTTGACCATGTCTCCGGCTTGATTGATGATCACCCAAGTGAAGTTGTACACCATATAAGGATTGTGAGGCAGGTTGATGGCTGTAGCAACCAAGGTCCAAGTCGCCAGGAGCGAGGTGGATAGCAGCATCCTTGGGGCTCCTGCAAGAGAGCACATTTAGGCGTTCTCAGGGGGGTTCCCTGGAAGGGGGTCACAATTTTTAGGAGAAGAGTCCATTATTTTTATCAGTCTGTCTGGTAGCCAGCGTGCACTCTGTTCTTTGGAGTCATAGATGCACGCATGTCCCTTCCCCCAGATCAGGACTGGGTCGGGGCCATTCCACCTATGTGTAAGTGGATCCTTCCACAAGGCCCTGGCATAGGACTCCGCTGTGGAAGGGTGCCAGAACCTGTCTGCAGCAGATCTGCCCCTCTCATCGAGGGTTAGGAAATTGAGGACAAACAAGGCATGGTTTAGTAACACCTTACAATTTCCCTTTTGGGGGTAGAGAATGCCCCCTGAATGTTGCAACTTTAAGAGCATGTTTTTTAGAGACTGATGTGCCCTTTCAACAATTCCCTGTCCCTGAGGGTTATAGGGAATGCCTGTGATATGTTTAATGTTGAGCTGAGCACAAAACTGTTTAAAGGCAGTGCTCGTGTATCCAGGGCCGTTGTCAGTTTTAAGAACCTTGGGCAAGGTTACATAGGCAAGGCAGGAGATCAAATGATTAACAACATGTTTGGTGGCCTCTCCAGCCTGTAGTGAAGCACAGAGAAAGCCACTGAAGGTGTCAATGGAGACATGAATGTATTTAAGTTTACCAAAGGGGGCAAAATGGGTAACATCCATTTGCCACAAATCCCCTGGAGTAAGACCTCGGGGGTTCACCCCCAAATGGGGCTCAGGCAGGAGGGTAAGACAGCCTGGACACTGGCGGACAACCTGGCGTGCTTGCTCTCTGGTGATGGAGAACAGCCGCCGGAGGGTCTGGGCATTCAGGTGGTGGAGTCGATGAGCCTCCTGTGCCCTCTGGACGGCATCAGGGAGTGTGGCCAGCGTCACCAGAGGTGTTTGAGAGTCCCTGGTGGCCCTATCGACAAGGTCATTACCCCCACTAAGGGGTCCAGGGAGGCCAGAGTGGGCACGTATGTGTCCCACAAAGAACGGGTGTGATCTGGCCAGGATTAGCCTCTGTAGCTCAGAAAAAAGTGGGGAGGCATTGGTGGATGGCCTAATAAAAGGAACAGTTTCCAATAGGGGCACTGACTGAGCCACATATGCACTATCAGTAAACAGGTTAAAGGCACGGTCTGGGAGAGCCTTAAAGACCTGAATAACTGCAACCAACTCCACCAACTGTGCCGAGGAAAATTCTGTTTGGACTCTAGAAACCCGTCCATCGAGATGAAAGGCTGCAATCCCGGAGGAGGATCCATCTGTAAAGACTAGAGATGCCTGGGGAATGGGAGAGTTTTTGGTAATTCTAGGGAAGACCACTGCCTGGTGCTCAAGAAACTGTATAAGCTTATCAGAAGGATAGTGGTTGTCTATCCTTCCCTGAAACGAGACACAATTGACAGCCCAGTCATCTGAAGTCTGTAAGAGCCATTTGACCTGAGCAGCGTTGTAAGGGAGGCTGACAATGTCAGGGTCTCTACCAAAAAGTTTGAGGGAAGTCTCTCTTCCTAGTTTTATTATTTGTGCCACCAGGGATGGATAGGTGGGCAAAACCTTAGCAGGGGTGGCTGGCAGGTGGAGCCAATATAAAGGCTTGGATTGCCATAAGAGTCCTGTGGGGGCGAACACAGTGGGGAGGATCAACAGCCACAAAGGGTAAGCAGGAGAATAATAAGTAACAGTCTGTTGTTGAATAGCCCTCTCCACACGCGCAAGGGCGGAGGCGGCCTCAAGGGTCAGTGTGCGGGGGGAAGAAGGATCTGAATCTCCCTGAAGAATGTCAAAAAGAGGTTTAAGTTCTCCAGTGGTCAGCTTCAGGTAGGGGCGTAGCCAATTTATATCTCCCAGGAGGCGCTGAAAGTCATTAAGTGTGAGCAGGGAGTCCTTTCTGAGCTCAATCTTTTGGGAAAGAATCTTAGAAGGGTGAAGCTCAAAGCCTAAGAATAAATGGGGAGGCTGAAGCTGGACCTTTTCGGGGGCTATCTGTAGCCCAAGGTCCTGGAGAGCAGTGATCAGCTGCTGGCCTGTCCCATGTAGGGCAGTCTCATCAGGACCGGCCAGAAGGATATCATCCATGTAATGAATGATGTACAACTCGGGATGTTGAAGGCGGAAGGGGTCAATGGCTTGCGCCACGAATTTTTGGCATAGGGTAGGACTATTAGCCATGCCCTGGGGCAGGACCCTCCACTGGAACCGGGGAGATGGTCCAATGCAGTTAACAATGGGAAGACTAAAAGCAAAGCGCTTGCTATCCTCTGGGTGTAGAGGAATGCAGAAGAAGCAATCTTTCAAATCAATGACCATTTTGTAATATCTTTTAGGTATGGCCACAGGGGAGGGGAGGCCAGGCTGGAGGGCTCCCATCGGAACCATGGTCTTATTAACTTCTCTGAGGTCTTGGAGCAGTCTCCACCTACCCCCCTTTTTCTGGATCACAAATATAAGGGTATTCCAAGGGGAGGTAGAAGGCTCAATGTGGCCAGCATCTAGCTGTTCCTGCACCAACTGCATGGCCGCAGTGAGCTTGTGTTGAGGAAGGGACCATTGGTCAATCCAGACAGGGAGATCCGATTTCCAGGTGATCTTGTCTGCCTGGAGTGCAGGGGGAGCAATGGCCCTCAAGAAAAATTTGAGTCATAACCTAGTCCTGAACGCGAGGTCTTTGGCAAGACCTCAAGGGGAGCAGGAATTCCCTGGTTGTTTTTACCCAGGCCCTGGCCAGGAATAAATCCCTGATCTAGCATCTGATGGGTGACAGCCACAGAGGGGCTGAACATGAGAACTCCCATTTGACTCAAAATGTCTCGGCCCCACAAATTGATAGGGAGGCCTGGAACAATGAAAGGTCTGACGTGTCCAGAGTTGCCCTCAGGGTCCTCCCAGGTTAGCAATTGGGAACTCTGGAGGGTATTGGTGGACTGGCCAATGCCTTGGAGGTGGGTCAGAGAGGGCTGGCAGGGCCAGGAAGGGGGCCAAGAGGCCTGGGAGATAACTGTGGAGTCAGCCCCAGAGTCCAGAATGCCCACAAAGGCTTTGCCATTAAGCTTAAGTTTTAATTGTGGGCGTTCTTGTGAAATTCTTTGAACCCAATAGACATCTGAGGACCCCGGGGTGGAGGCGCCCCGGGATGAGCCCAGTGAAGGCGAGGTCGTGTCCAATGGGAGGGGAAGGGCCTGTGCAAGGCGCTGTCCCTGGCGAATATGGAGGGGGCCTCAGGAGCTTGCAGCCAAAACCTTAATCTCTCCCACATAGTCATTATCAACAATCGAGGGGAAGACAGTGATGCCCTGGAGCGTGGCAGAAGCTCTGCCCAAGATGAGATAGTAAGTTTTAAGCGGAGGGGGGCCAAAGACCCCTGAGGGAATTATCTGGACTCCTTTATCCGCCTCTAATATTGTATCGGTGGAGGCACAGAGGTCCATTCCCCCGCTCCCTGGGGTAGCCCGGCGGAGGGCTGTGACTGGCTTGGGAGCTGCTGTTGAAGGGTCTGGCGTGGCCCCGCCTGGCTGTTCCCCGAGGCCGGCAGGAAGGTGACTGGTTGAGGGGCCCGGGGCTGGCCCCTCACTCCGTTTCCCGGAAGGGGAGAAAGGGGGTTGCCCAGAACATCAGTCCTAGAGCGACAGGTATTAGCCCAGTGTCTACCCCGCCTGCAGCGAGGGCAGAGGGCAGAAGGCAAAGGGCGCTCTCTCCCCGCTTGGGGGAGGGCTCTATCTGAGGCGCACTGGCGAGCAAAGTGGCCAGTTTGGCCGCACCGAAAGCAGGATGTATGATTCTGGGCGGCGCCAGTAGCAGCACCCACAGCCAGATTTATAGACTGGGAGACTTTCTGAGCGAAGGGATCTACATCTTTGCAGAGTTTAATCATTTCATCTAGGTCTTTGTCCTTATACCTGCCCCTGAGGGCGGTCCTGCACGCTAAATTGGCGTTCTCATAAGCCAATTGCAAAAGGAGTTTGTTGTTCTCCTGACCCGTCCCCCAAGTTCTCTCTGCTGCCTCCAGGAGGCGAGCGATGAATTCTGAGAACTCCTCATTAGCCCCCTGAGTAACCTTCGTTAAAGGGGAAAGGACTGAACCCTTCATAGGAATCGCTCTCCAGGCACTCATGGCGGCTGAGGAACTTTGGGCCAGAAGGCCCAAAGAGAATTTCTGTTGCCTCTGATCTGTGGCATACTTCCCCCTCCCTAAAAGTTTATCAAGAGTCCACTTCGAAGCGGGGCGGCGGCCCGAGGAGAGATTACTCCGAGCCTGCTGGCGGCAGCGATCAGCCCAATCAGCCTGCCAGGAAAGGAACTGGCCACGAGTTAGCACGGCCTGGGCGACTGAAAACCACTCATTGGGGGTCAGATAGCCACCGCCACCCAGGCTTTCAAGGAGAGACAGTGTAAAGGGGGCGTTCGGTCCATAATCACGGACCGCCGAGTTCAAATCTTTGAGTTGTTTAAAACGGAGCTTTTTAAAGACTGTGGCGGGGGGAGCAGGCGCAGGAGGAACGGGAGCGTCCGGGGGAGCGGGTGTTTCCTCCTCGCTTTCGCTTCCTCCCTCCTCTGAAGCACTCCCGTCCGAGGAATCATGAACTGGGCCCGGGGGAGGGTCACCCGTAGGGGGCGCGGGATTCATGGGCGGGGACCCCTGGTTAGTTGTGGAAGAGGGCTGGGGGTCCGGAGCAGGGTCTGAGGACCCATGGCCGGAGCGGGTAACTGGGAAAGCCAAGCGCAAGGAAGGTTGAGGTGCACAAAGGACTGAAAGGCGCGCGACCTGATCCTGAAGGCGGAGAATGTCAGTCAGTTCCCGGAGCTGATCAGAAAGGTGAGCGCGAACGGAAGACAGAGAAGCGGGCAGGTCTGGCCCAGATATGAGGGGAAAAGTCAAAGTTCTTAGAGGAGGCTGATCAGGAGCATGTCGGCGGGCAGCTTCCACCTCAAGGTTGGCTGTATCAGGAAGATCTAAGGAATCAGGAAGCTGGGAAGAGGGCGAGAGAGGGGACGCGGTGGCATCACTCCCGCAGGCAGGAGCAGTGGAAGGGAAGACAGGAGCGATAAAAGGAGAAGAAACTTCGGGAGGGGAACAGGGAGGCGCGGAGGGTAGAACATATGGAGGCGGACGCAAAGGAGAGGAAGAGAGGAGGGGGGGCGATGGCAGAGGGGGATAAAGGCGAACGGGGGAGGGCTTAGGTGAAGTGACCGACACATCAAGGATGGAAAAGGAGTCAGATGCCCGGGAGGGCGGTCTAAGGGGATCAATCTCCCTGGCGGGGCCAGCTTCATTGGTCAAGGTGTCTGATGGATCTTGGTCGCGATTGGAATTTCGCGACCCAGGACGAGACTGGCTAAGACAATATTCAGCCACCGAAAGCAGTTGGCGCTTTCCCTCATCTCCCTGAGCATCCTCAATGACATCTCTAATTAAACCCCAAAAAGAAAATATTGTCTTTGTTATTCCCTCATCTTTATCCTTGGCTATTTTTTCATTTAATTCTCGTCCAACTTTCTGCCATTTCTTTGGATGTATAGTCGGTCCATCAATCATAAACCAAGGACATTTTTCATCAACAAAAATAAAAAATTTTACGAGATCCTTTTTCTTTACCCTGATTCCTCTCTCTCTGAGTGCATCTTTGAGGCCCTTAATGAAACTCGCCTCCTTTGACAATGAATGGCCCATTTCTATGGGACGGAATGAAAATAAAACTCACCGAGGTCGGCAGGTCTAGGGCGGCGACGACTGCCTCTCTCTTCAACGATGTCGCAGCTGCTCTCTCTTGGGGTGTCCGTCCGGAGAGGTCCGTGCCTCGAGCCCCAAACGGTGGGCGCCACCTGTCCCGGCCTGCGGGACTCGGTTATTCGTGGGGGCGAGGGGAACCA
>NW_021623131.1:0-8476 GCF_004785775.1 Grammomys surdaster | reverse complement strand
GGGGGAAGGCTGGCAGGGGTCCCTGTTAGGGGTCCTGGTCTCTGACATCTCCCCCTTCCCTGTAAACTAAAGAGGGCGTCTTTTAGAGGAAGAAACTCAAGGACGGGAGAATTTGGGAGGGCATCCCGGCCGTAGGCAGCTCGCGGTCCCAGAAGGGCAGCAAGGCCATTGAGAGGCACCGTTGGTAGACAGTCTTGGCTGTCTGTCAAGACCAAGTTCGTGGTCATGAAGGAGAAGGGGAGACCACTCTCTCACGTGCAATGGCAGCTAAGGCCCGTGAGGTGCAAGAGCTGGTCCCCTTGTGATCCTCATACCCACTCCTGGTGCAATGGAAGCAAGTCCTCAGGGTGCAGGGGCTATGAGGTCGCGTCCTGTTTAGTGCCAGGCTTGCAGTTAGGCCAAGGCTGGGATGTAGCTAGGCCAAGGCAGGGATGCAGCTGTCGAGGCAGCTATTGGGAGGTTCTTTCAAGCAATAGCAGGGGCAAGCCAATTAAACGGGGTGGGGTGGAGACGCCTGTCTTCAATTATCTAGGGATACGGAAGGTCAGCCAAGAGAGCCAGGAGCTCCCCTGTAGGGCCCGAAAGTTAAGAGGCCGGCCAAGGGAGGAGCGCGCGGGCCCCACATCTTCATCTTCAGGTTGTGTCACCACCACATGGGCGACAGCCTCGGTGTCGTCCTCTGCTTTTAGCTGATGGTAGTAGACTTCAACTGGTCTTTTAACTGTGGAATCTATCTGGTTTTTAACAAAACTTGTGAGGCGATTAAAAGCCCAAGGGCCAAAGGAGAGAAGCAAAAGAATACCAACAAGGGGCCCCAATATAGTGGG
This sequence comes from Grammomys surdaster, assembly GCF_004785775.1. Classification (NCBI taxonomy): domain Eukaryota; kingdom Metazoa; phylum Chordata; class Mammalia; order Rodentia; family Muridae; genus Grammomys; species Grammomys surdaster. The sequence continues at coordinate 7,649 of NW_021623131.1, read as the reverse complement.
CAGCAGGGTAGTAAGCCAAGGGGAGGTAGAAAACCAATTTTTGTACCAAGATTCTTGTTGTTCTCTTGCTTTCTTTCTCTCTTCAAGGCTCTTTTTAACTTTCTCTAAACTGTTTTTCACCAAACCTGTCTTATCTGAGTAAAAGCAACACTCTTCTCTAAGGGCCACACACAATCCCCCCTCCTTCAAAAAGAGTAGGTCAAGTCCTCGTCGGTTTTGGAGGACCACCTCGGAAAGGGAGGCCACTGACTCAGTGAGGTCTTGGATGCCCTCTCTCAGGTGACCAAGGTCCTGATCAATTAAAGACTGGAGGTGGGCAAAATTTTGGTCATTCCTTACAAGGGACGCAATACCCGTTCCTGCCCCGACTGCACCCAGACCCAGGATGACTGAGAGGGTGAGCGCAGTCAGAGGCTCTCTCTTGTCTCTGTGTGGGACCCCGGATTCAAAGAAGCGTAGGAAGGACTCGGGCTCATAAACAAAAAATTGAGGGAGGACGGTAACAACAACACAATAATCATGGGAAAGGAATCTGGAGGTGGAGATGTAAGCGGTCAGTCCATTTGAGCAGGCAAAGAGGGTATTATTAGGCGCAACCACATACAGATAGGTTGTATTGATAGTGAGAGTCTGATTGCAAACAGGGAAAAGATCTCTAGGGGGAAGCATCTTGGGCCCAAGCAGGCAGGTGCCCATGCCAGAGATAGAGGCTAGGGTCAATCCACCCTCAGGGTTTGGGAGGGGAAGGAGGGTTAAGGAGTTGTTGGTAAACTGGGGGTCTGCGAAGGTCGCAATGCCTTCATAAAATGGTGGGGTAGGGTCAAAACACATCCAACACTCAGGAAAAGCAGAAGAATTAGCCACGCGCATGGCTTCAAGGGAAGCATTGGCCAGAGAGACAATAAGGTCTGCAGAGCGAGGGGGTCCCCCGGGAATGGTGGGCTGAAAAAGAGTGACCAGAGGGACAGCTGAGGCATGGGGAAGGAGGAGGGGACTGGTAGGGCGTCGAGCGGGAGGAGGAGCGGGCTGCCGCAGGGCAGGATTTGGGCCTAGAGCAGCCTGATGTTTGTTGGGGATTTCTTTAAGGAGCTTAATGGTAAAGAGGAGTCCTGGATTCCAGCTCTTAAAGTAGGCGCGGAGACCCCAGGTGTACCCCGAGCCTGTCCAATCTTGGGACTGGCCCGATGAGGTGAAGAAAATGGATATGGGGTTGCACCAGCCACGGCAAAGCATGTAGGGGTTACCGGGCATGGCAGAGCGGTTGACAGTGATATAGTCCCAGGAGGATGAAGGCTTCCAGTATGTGTCTCCCGTGGTTTCACATCCCCACGAAGCGCAAAAAAAGTCTGCAACCCCTCCACACCGATAGCCTGTGCCATGAGGGCGGTGACGGGGACCAGGGCAAACATAAATTCCCCTTCTAAGAAAGTTGTGGAGGGTAGAGCGCCCTGGGGCCGAACGACAGGGTTCGAATTTTGTTGTGCCTCGCTCAGGAAGATTGGGGGCCCCCTCCAGGGGCCAGACCTGGTCTTCCAGCCCCCAATATGGATCAGCCCCCACAGCCAGAGCACAAAGGTCGATGTGGAGGACGGGCCAATGGGGAGAGGTACCAAGGGAGGAGCTGGAGTTGACCATGTCTCCGGCTTGATTGATGATCACCCAAGTGAAGTTGTACACCATATAAGGATTGTGAGGCAGGTTGATGGCTGTAGCAACCAAGGTCCAAGTCGCCAGGAGCGAGGTGGATAGCAGCATCCTTGGGGCTCCTGCAAGAGAGCACATTTAGGCGTTCTCAGGGGGGTTCCCTGGAAGGGGGTCACAATTTTTAGGAGAAGAGTCCATTATTTTTATCAGTCTGTCTGGTAGCCAGCGTGCACTCTGTTCTTTGGAGTCATAGATGCACGCATGTCCCTTCCCCCAGATCAGGACTGGGTCGGGGCCATTCCACCTATGTGTAAGTGGATCCTTCCACAAGGCCCTGGCATAGGACTCCGCTGTGGAAGGGTGCCAGAACCTGTCTGCAGCAGATCTGCCCCTCTCATCGAGGGTTAGGAAATTGAGGACAAACAAGGCATGGTTTAGTAACACCTTACAATTTCCCTTTTGGGGGTAGAGAATGCCCCCTGAATGTTGCAACTTTAAGAGCATGTTTTTTAGAGACTGATGTGCCCTTTCAACAATTCCCTGTCCCTGAGGGTTATAGGGAATGCCTGTGATATGTTTAATGTTGAGCTGAGCACAAAACTGTTTAAAGGCAGTGCTCGTGTATCCAGGGCCGTTGTCAGTTTTAAGAACCTTGGGCAAGGTTACATAGGCAAGGCAGGAGATCAAATGATTAACAACATGTTTGGTGGCCTCTCCAGCCTGTAGTGAAGCACAGAGAAAGCCACTGAAGGTGTCAATGGAGACATGAATGTATTTAAGTTTACCAAAGGGGGCAAAATGGGTAACATCCATTTGCCACAAATCCCCTGGAGTAAGACCTCGGGGGTTCACCCCCAAATGGGGCTCAGGCAGGAGGGTAAGACAGCCTGGACACTGGCGGACAACCTGGCGTGCTTGCTCTCTGGTGATGGAGAACAGCCGCCGGAGGGTCTGGGCATTCAGGTGGTGGAGTCGATGAGCCTCCTGTGCCCTCTGGACGGCATCAGGGAGTGTGGCCAGCGTCACCAGAGGTGTTTGAGAGTCCCTGGTGGCCCTATCGACAAGGTCATTACCCCCACTAAGGGGTCCAGGGAGGCCAGAGTGGGCACGTATGTGTCCCACAAAGAACGGGTGTGATCTGGCCAGGATTAGCCTCTGTAGCTCAGAAAAAAGTGGGGAGGCATTGGTGGATGGCCTAATAAAAGGAACAGTTTCCAATAGGGGCACTGACTGAGCCACATATGCACTATCAGTAAACAGGTTAAAGGCACGGTCTGGGAGAGCCTTAAAGACCTGAATAACTGCAACCAACTCCACCAACTGTGCCGAGGAAAATTCTGTTTGGACTCTAGAAACCCGTCCATCGAGATGAAAGGCTGCAATCCCGGAGGAGGATCCATCTGTAAAGACTAGAGATGCCTGGGGAATGGGAGAGTTTTTGGTAATTCTAGGGAAGACCACTGCCTGGTGCTCAAGAAACTGTATAAGCTTATCAGAAGGATAGTGGTTGTCTATCCTTCCCTGAAACGAGACACAATTGACAGCCCAGTCATCTGAAGTCTGTAAGAGCCATTTGACCTGAGCAGCGTTGTAAGGGAGGCTGACAATGTCAGGGTCTCTACCAAAAAGTTTGAGGGAAGTCTCTCTTCCTAGTTTTATTATTTGTGCCACCAGGGATGGATAGGTGGGCAAAACCTTAGCAGGGGTGGCTGGCAGGTGGAGCCAATATAAAGGCTTGGATTGCCATAAGAGTCCTGTGGGGGCGAACACAGTGGGGAGGATCAACAGCCACAAAGGGTAAGCAGGAGAATAATAAGTAACAGTCTGTTGTTGAATAGCCCTCTCCACACGCGCAAGGGCGGAGGCGGCCTCAAGGGTCAGTGTGCGGGGGGAAGAAGGATCTGAATCTCCCTGAAGAATGTCAAAAAGAGGTTTAAGTTCTCCAGTGGTCAGCTTCAGGTAGGGGCGTAGCCAATTTATATCTCCCAGGAGGCGCTGAAAGTCATTAAGTGTGAGCAGGGAGTCCTTTCTGAGCTCAATCTTTTGGGAAAGAATCTTAGAAGGGTGAAGCTCAAAGCCTAAGAATAAATGGGGAGGCTGAAGCTGGACCTTTTCGGGGGCTATCTGTAGCCCAAGGTCCTGGAGAGCAGTGATCAGCTGCTGGCCTGTCCCATGTAGGGCAGTCTCATCAGGACCGGCCAGAAGGATATCATCCATGTAATGAATGATGTACAACTCGGGATGTTGAAGGCGGAAGGGGTCAATGGCTTGCGCCACGAATTTTTGGCATAGGGTAGGACTATTAGCCATGCCCTGGGGCAGGACCCTCCACTGGAACCGGGGAGATGGTCCAATGCAGTTAACAATGGGAAGACTAAAAGCAAAGCGCTTGCTATCCTCTGGGTGTAGAGGAATGCAGAAGAAGCAATCTTTCAAATCAATGACCATTTTGTAATATCTTTTAGGTATGGCCACAGGGGAGGGGAGGCCAGGCTGGAGGGCTCCCATCGGAACCATGGTCTTATTAACTTCTCTGAGGTCTTGGAGCAGTCTCCACCTACCCCCCTTTTTCTGGATCACAAATATAAGGGTATTCCAAGGGGAGGTAGAAGGCTCAATGTGGCCAGCATCTAGCTGTTCCTGCACCAACTGCATGGCCGCAGTGAGCTTGTGTTGAGGAAGGGACCATTGGTCAATCCAGACAGGGAGATCCGATTTCCAGGTGATCTTGTCTGCCTGGAGTGCAGGGGGAGCAATGGCCCTCAAGAAAAATTTGAGTCATAACCTAGTCCTGAACGCGAGGTCTTTGGCAAGACCTCAAGGGGAGCAGGAATTCCCTGGTTGTTTTTACCCAGGCCCTGGCCAGGAATAAATCCCTGATCTAGCATCTGATGGGTGACAGCCACAGAGGGGCTGAACATGAGAACTCCCATTTGACTCAAAATGTCTCGGCCCCACAAATTGATAGGGAGGCCTGGAACAATGAAAGGTCTGACGTGTCCAGAGTTGCCCTCAGGGTCCTCCCAGGTTAGCAATTGGGAACTCTGGAGGGTATTGGTGGACTGGCCAATGCCTTGGAGGTGGGTCAGAGAGGGCTGGCAGGGCCAGGAAGGGGGCCAAGAGGCCTGGGAGATAACTGTGGAGTCAGCCCCAGAGTCCAGAATGCCCACAAAGGCTTTGCCATTAAGCTTAAGTTTTAATTGTGGGCGTTCTTGTGAAATTCTTTGAACCCAATAGACATCTGAGGACCCCGGGGTGGAGGCGCCCCGGGATGAGCCCAGTGAAGGCGAGGTCGTGTCCAATGGGAGGGGAAGGGCCTGTGCAAGGCGCTGTCCCTGGCGAATATGGAGGGGGCCTCAGGAGCTTGCAGCCAAAACCTTAATCTCTCCCACATAGTCATTATCAACAATCGAGGGGAAGACAGTGATGCCCTGGAGCGTGGCAGAAGCTCTGCCCAAGATGAGATAGTAAGTTTTAAGCGGAGGGGGGCCAAAGACCCCTGAGGGAATTATCTGGACTCCTTTATCCGCCTCTAATATTGTATCGGTGGAGGCACAGAGGTCCATTCCCCCGCTCCCTGGGGTAGCCCGGCGGAGGGCTGTGACTGGCTTGGGAGCTGCTGTTGAAGGGTCTGGCGTGGCCCCGCCTGGCTGTTCCCCGAGGCCGGCAGGAAGGTGACTGGTTGAGGGGCCCGGGGCTGGCCCCTCACTCCGTTTCCCGGAAGGGGAGAAAGGGGGTTGCCCAGAACATCAGTCCTAGAGCGACAGGTATTAGCCCAGTGTCTACCCCGCCTGCAGCGAGGGCAGAGGGCAGAAGGCAAAGGGCGCTCTCTCCCCGCTTGGGGGAGGGCTCTATCTGAGGCGCACTGGCGAGCAAAGTGGCCAGTTTGGCCGCACCGAAAGCAGGATGTATGATTCTGGGCGGCGCCAGTAGCAGCACCCACAGCCAGATTTATAGACTGGGAGACTTTCTGAGCGAAGGGATCTACATCTTTGCAGAGTTTAATCATTTCATCTAGGTCTTTGTCCTTATACCTGCCCCTGAGGGCGGTCCTGCACGCTAAATTGGCGTTCTCATAAGCCAATTGCAAAAGGAGTTTGTTGTTCTCCTGACCCGTCCCCCAAGTTCTCTCTGCTGCCTCCAGGAGGCGAGCGATGAATTCTGAGAACTCCTCATTAGCCCCCTGAGTAACCTTCGTTAAAGGGGAAGGACTGAACCCTTCATAGGAATCGCTCTCCAGGCACTCATGGCGGCTGAGGAACTTTGGGCCAGAAGGCCCAAAGAGAATTTCTGTTGCCTCTGATCTGTGGCATACTTCCCCCTCCCTAAAAGTTTATCAAGAGTCCACTTCGAAGCGGGGCGGCGGCCCGAGGAGAGATTACTCCGAGCCTGCTGGCGGCAGCGATCAGCCCAATCAGCCTGCCAGGAAAGGAACTGGCCACGAGTTAGCACGGCCTGGGCGACTGAAAACCACTCATTGGGGGTCAGATAGCCACCGCCACCCAGGCTTTCAAGGAGAGACAGTGTAAAGGGGGCGTTCGGTCCATAATCACGGACCGCCGAGTTCAAATCTTTGAGTTGTTTAAAACGGAGCTTTTTAAAGACTGTGGCGGGGGGAGCAGGCGCAGGAGGAACGGGAGCGTCCGGGGGAGCGGGTGTTTCCTCCTCGCTTTCGCTTCCTCCCTCCTCTGAAGCACTCCCGTCCGAGGAATCATGAACTGGGCCCGGGGGAGGGTCACCCGTAGGGGGCGCGGGATTCATGGGCGGGGACCCCTGGTTAGTTGTGGAAGAGGGCTGGGGGTCCGGAGCAGGGTCTGAGGACCCATGGCCGGAGCGGGTAACTGGGAAAGCCAAGCGCAAGGAAGGTTGAGGTGCACAAAGGACTGAAAGGCGCGCGACCTGATCCTGAAGGCGGAGAATGTCAGTCAGTTCCCGGAGCTGATCAGAAAGGTGAGCGCGAACGGAAGACAGAGAAGCGGGCAGGTCTGGCCCAGATATGAGGGGAAAAGTCAAAGTTCTTAGAGGAGGCTGATCAGGAGCATGTCGGCGGGCAGCTTCCACCTCAAGGTTGGCTGTATCAGGAAGATCTAAGGAATCAGGAAGCTGGGAAGAGGGCGAGAGAGGGGACGCGGTGGCATCACTCCCGCAGGCAGGAGCAGTGGAAGGGAAGACAGGAGCGATAAAAGGAGAAGAAACTTCGGGAGGGGAACAGGGAGGCGCGGAGGGTAGAACATATGGAGGCGGACGCAAAGGAGAGGAAGAGAGGAGGGGGGGCGATGGCAGAGGGGGATAAAGGCGAACGGGGGAGGGCTTAGGTGAAGTGACCGACACATCAAGGATGGAAAAGGAGTCAGATGCCCGGGAGGGCGGTCTAAGGGGATCAATCTCCCTGGCGGGGCCAGCTTCATTGGTCAAGGTGTCTGATGGATCTTGGTCGCGATTGGAATTTCGCGACCCAGGACGAGACTGGCTAAGACAATATTCAGCCACCGAAAGCAGTTGGCGCTTTCCCTCATCTCCCTGAGCATCCTCAATGACATCTCTAATTAAACCCCAAAAAGAAAATATTGTCTTTGTTATTCCCTCATCTTTATCCTTGGCTATTTTTTCATTTAATTCTCGTCCAACTTTCTGCCATTTCTTTGGATGTATAGTCGGTCCATCAATCATAAACCAAGGACATTTTTCATCAACAAAAATAAAAAATTTTACGAGATCCTTTTTCTTTACCCTGATTCCTCTCTCTCTGAGTGCATCTTTGAGGCCCTTAATGAAACTCGCCTCCTTTGACAATGAATGGCCCATTTCTATGGGACGGAATGAAAATAAAACTCACCGAGGTCGGCAGGTCTAGGGCGGCGACGACTGCCTCTCTCTTCAACGATGTCGCAGCTGCTCTCTCTTGGGGTGTCCGTCCGGAGAGGTCCGTGCCTCGAGCCCCAAACGGTGGGCGCCACCTGTCCCGGCCTGCGGGACTCGGTTATTCGTGGGGGCGAGGGGAACCA
>NW_021623130.1:0-1300 GCF_004785775.1 Grammomys surdaster | reverse complement strand
ACACAATTGCCAGCCCAGATTACTATACCCAGCAAAACTCTCAATCACTATAGATGGTGAAACCAAGATATTCCATGACAAAACCAAATTTGCACAATATCTTCCCACAAACCCAGCACTTCAAAGGATAATTGATGGAAAATGCCAACACAAGGAGGGAAACTACAACCTAGAAAAAGCAAGGAAGTAATCTTCCAACAACCCCCAAAAAAGATACAAACATAACTTTACCTCTAATAAAAAAAATAACAGGAAGCAACAATCATTTTTCCTTAATATCTCTTAACAGCAATGGTCTCAATTCCCCAATAAAAAGACGCAGACTAGCAGACTGGATACACAAACAAGACCCAGAATTTTGCTGCATACAAGAAACACACCTCAGTGACAAAGACAGACACTACCTCAGAATAAAAGGGTGGAAAACAATTTTTCAAGCCAATGGTCCCAAGAAACAAGCTGGAGTAGACATTCTAATATCAAATAAAATCGACTTTCATCCAAAATTAATCAAAAAAGATAAGGAAGGACACTTCATACTCATCAAAGGAAAAATCTACCAAGGTGAACTCTCAATTCTGAACATCTATGCTCCAAATGCAAGGGCACCTACATACATAAAAGAAACTTTACTAAAGCTCAAAACACACATTACACCTCACACAATAATAGTGGGGGATTTCAACACCCCACTGTCAGCAATGGACAGATCATGGAAACAGAAACTAAACAGAGACACTTTGAAATTAACAGAAGTTATGAACCAAATGGACTTAACAGACATCTATAGAACATTTCATCCTAAAACAAAAGAATATACCTTTTTCTCAGCACCTCATGGTACCTTCTCCAAAATAGACCATATAATTGGTCACAAAACAACCCTCTACAGATACAAAAAGATTGAAATAATCCCTTGCATCTTATCAGATCACCACGGACTAAGACTGGTCTTTAATAATGACAAAAACAATGGAAAACCCACGTACACATGGAAACTGAACAACTCTCTACTCAATGATGACTTGGTCAAGGAAGAAATAAAGAAAGAAATAAAAGACTTTTTAGAATTCAATGAAAATGAGGACACATCATACCAAAACTTGTGGGACTCCATGAAGGCAGTGCTAAGAGGAAAGCTCATAGCTCTAAGTGCCTACAAAAAGAAACTGGAAAGAGCACACACTAACAAGTTGACTGCACAACTAAAAGCTCTAGAACAAAAAGAAGCAAATACACCCAGGAGGAGTAGAAGGCAGGAAATAATCAAACTCAGGGCTGAAATCAACCAAATAGAAAC
>NW_021623129.1:0-2568 GCF_004785775.1 Grammomys surdaster | reverse complement strand
GGGGGAAGGCTGGCAGGGGTCCCTGTTAGGGGTCCTGGTCTCTGACAGTTGGTTCTTTGAGAAAATCAACAAGATAGATAAACCCTTAGCCAGATTAACCAGAGGGCACAGAGACAGTATCCAAATTAATAAAATCAGAACTGAAAAGGGAGACATAACAACAGAAACTGAAGAAATTCAAAAAATCATCAGATCCTACTACAAAGGCCTATACTCAACAAAACTGGAAAACCTGGATGAAATGGACAATTTCCTAGACAGATACCAGGTACCGAAGTTAAACCAGGAGCAGATAAACCATCTAAATAGTCCCATAACCCCTCAGGAAATAGCAGCAGTCATCAAAAGCCTCCCCACTAAAAAAAGCCCAGGACCAGATGGTTTTAGTGCTGAATTCTATCAGACCTTCAAGGAAGACCTAATACCAATTCTCTTCAAACTATTCCACAAAATAGAGACAGAAGGAACACTACCCAATTCGTTCTATGAAGCTACAATTACACTCATACCCAAACCCCACAAGGACCCGACAAAGAAAGAGAACTTCAGACCAATCTCCCTTATGAACATCGATGCAAAAATACTCAATAAAATTCTAGCAAACCGAATCCAAGACCACATCAAAACAATCATCCATCATGATCAAGTAGGTTTTATCCCAGGAATGCAGGGATGGTTCAATATTCGGAAATCCATCAATGTAATCCACTATATAAACAAACTTAAAGAAAAAAACCACATGATCATCTCACTAGATGCTGAGAAAGCATTTGACAAAATTCAACATCCCTTCATGATAAAAGTCTTGGAAAGATCAGGAATTCAAGGCCCCTACCTAAACATAGTAAAAGCAATTTACAGCAAACCAGTAGCCAACATCAAGCTAAATGGAGAGAAACTTGAAGCACTCCCACTAAGATCAGGGACTAGACAAGGTTGCCCACTCTCCCCCTACCTATTCAATATAGTACTGGAAGTCTTAGCCAGAGCAATTAGACAGCAAAAAGAAGTCAAAGGGATACAAATAGGAAAGGAAGAAGTCAAAATATCGCTATTTGCAGATGATATGATAGTATACTTAAGTGACCCCCAAACTTCCACCAGAGAACTCCTAAACCTGATAAACAACTTCAGCAAAGTGGCTGGTTATAAAATCAACTCAAACAAATCAGTAGCCTTCCTCTACATGAAAGATAAACAGACTGAAAAAGAAATTAGGGAAATGACACCCTTCACAATAGTTGCAAATAATATAAAATACCTTGGTGTGAATCTAACCAAGCAAGTGAAAGACCTGTATGACAAGAACTTCAAGTCTCTGAAGAAAGAAATTGAAGAAGATCTCAGAAGATGGAAAGATCTCCCATGCTCATGGATTGGCAGGATTAATATAATAAAAATGGCCATCTTGCCAAAAGCAATCTACAGATTCAATGCAATCCCCATTAAAATCCCAACTCAATTCTTCACAGAGTTAGAAAAGGAAATTCTCAAATTCATATGGAATAACAAAAAACCCAGGATAGCGAAAACTATTCTCAACAATAAAAGAACTTCTGGAGGAATTACCATCCCTGACCTCAAGCTGTACTACAGAGCAATAGTGATAAAAACTACCTGGTATTGGTACAGAGACAGGCAGGAAGATCAATGGAATAGAATTGAAGACCCAGAAATGAACCCACACTCCTATGGTCACTTGATCTTTGACAAAGGAGCTAAAACTGTCCAGTGGAAAAAGGACAGCATTTTCAACAAATGGTGCTGGTTCAACTGGAAGACAACATGTAGAAGAATGAAAATTGATCCATTCTTATCCCCTTGTACAAAGCTCAAGTCTAAGTGGATAAAGGACCTCCACATAAAACCAGATACACTGAAACTAATAGAAGAGAAGGTGGGGAAGAGCCTCGAATACTTGGGCACAGGGGAAAAGTTCCTGAACAGAACTCCAATGGCATATGCTCTAAGATCAAGAATTGACAAATGGGACTTCATAAAATTGCAAAGTTTCTGTAAGGCAAAGGACACTGTCAATAGGACAAAACGACAACCAACAAATTGGGAAAAGATCTTTACCAATCCTTCATCTGATAGAGGGCTAATATCCAATATATACAAAGAACTCAAGAAATTAGACTCCAGACAACCAAATTACCCTATTAAAAAATGGGGTATAGAGCTTAACAAAGAATTTTCAACGGAAGAAACTCGAATGGCCGAGAAGCATCTAAAGAAATGTTCAGCATCCTTAGTCGTCAGGGAAATGCAAATCAAAACAACCCTGAGATTCCATCTCACACCAGTCAGAATGGCTAAGATTAAAAACTCAGGTGATAGTAGATGCTGGCGAGGGTGTGGAGAAAGAGGAACACTCCTCCATTGTTGGTGGGACTGCAAGATGGTGCAACCACTTTGGAAATCAGTCTGGCGGTTCCTCAGAAAATTGGACATAGCATTACCCGAGGATCCAGCTATACCACTCCTAGGCATATACCCAGAAGATGCTCGAACATATAACAAGGACATATGCTCAACTATGTTCATAGCAGCCTTATTTATAATAGC
>NW_021623128.1:0-2519 GCF_004785775.1 Grammomys surdaster | reverse complement strand
TGGTTCTTTGAGAAAATCAACAAGATAGATAAACCCTTAGCCAGATTAACCAGAGGGCACAGAGACAGTATCCAAATTAATAAAATCAGAACTGAAAAGGGAGACATAACAACAGAAACTGAAGAAATTCAAAAAATCATCAGATCCTACTACAAAGGCCTATACTCAACAAAACTGGAAAACCTGGATGAAATGGACAATTTCCTAGACAGATACCAGGTACCGAAGTTAAACCAGGAGCAGATAAACCATCTAAATAGTCCCATAACCCCTCAGGAAATAGCAGCAGTCATCAAAAGCCTCCCCACTAAAAAAAGCCCAGGACCAGATGGTTTTAGTGCTGAATTCTATCAGACCTTCAAGGAAGACCTAATACCAATTCTCTTCAAACTATTCCACAAAATAGAGACAGAAGGAACACTACCCAATTCGTTCTATGAAGCTACAATTACACTCATTCCCAAACCCCACAAGGACCCAACAAAGAAAGAGAACTTCAGACCAATCTCCCTTATGAACATCGATGCAAAAATACTCAATAAAATTCTAGCAAACCGAATCCAAGACCACATCAAAACAATCATCCATCATGATCAAGTAGGTTTTATCCCAGGAATGCAGGGATGGTTCAATATTCGGAAATCCATCAATGTAATCCACTATATAAACAAACTTAAAGAAAAAAACCACATGATCATCTCACTAGATGCTGAGAAAGCATTTGACAAAATTCAACATCCCTTCATGATAAAAGTCTTGGAAAGATCAGGAATTCAAGGCCCATACCTAAACATAGTAAAAGCAATTTACAGCAAACCAGTAGCCAACATCAAGCTAAATGGAGAGAAACTTGAAGCAATCCCACTAAGATCAGGGACTAGACAAGGTTGCCCACTCTCCCCCTACCTATTCAATATAGTACTGGAAGTCTTAGCCAGAGCAATTAGACAGCAAAAAGAAGTCAAAGGGATACAAATAGGAAAGGAAGAAGTCAAAATATCGCTATTTGCAGATGATATGATAGTATACTTAAGTGACCCCCAAACTTCAACCAGAGAACTCCTAAACCTGATAAACAACTTCAGCAAAGTGGCTGGTTATAAAATCAACTCAAACAAATCAGTAGCCTTCCTCTACATGAAAGATAAACAGACTGAAAAAGAAATTAGGGAAATGACACCCTTCACAATAGTTGCAAATAATATAAAATACCTTGGTGTGAATCTAACCAAGCAAGTGAAAGACCTGTATGACAAGAACTTCAAGTCTCTGAAGAAAGAAATTGAAGAAGATCTCAGAAGATGGAAAGATCTCCCATGCTCATGGATTGGCAGGATTAATATAATAAAAATGGCCATCTTGCCAAAAGCAATCTACAGATTCAATGCAATCCCCATTAAAATCCCAACTCAATTCTTCACAGAGTTAGAAAAGGAAATTCTCAAATTCATATGGAATAACAAAAAACCCAGGATAGCGAAAACTATTCTCAACAATAAAAGAACTTCTGGAGGAATTACCATCCCTGACCTCAAGCTGTACTACAGAGCAATAGTGATAAAAACTACCTGGTATTGGTACAGAGACAGGCAGGAAGATCAATGGAACAGAATTGAAGACCCAGAAATGAACCCACACTCCTATGGTCACTTGATCTTTGACAAAGGAGCTAAAACTGTCCAGTGGAAAAAGGACAGCATTTTCAACAAATGGTGCTGGTTCAACTGGAAGACAACATGTAGAAGAATGAAAATTGATCCATTCTTATCTCCTTGTACAAAGCTCAAGTCTATGTGGATAAAGGACCTCCACATAAAACCAGATACACTGAAACTAATAGAAGAGAAGGTGGGGAAAAGCCTTGAATACTTGGGCACAGGGGAAAAGTTCCTGAACAGAACTCCAATGGCATATGCTCTAAGATCAAGAATTGACAAATGGGACTTCATAAAATTGCAAAGTTTCTGTAAGGCAAAGGACACTGTCAATAGGACAAAACGACAACCAACAAATTGGGAAAAGATCTTTACCAATCCTTCATCTGATAGAGGGCTAATATCCAATATATACAAAGAACTCAAGAAATTAGACTCCAGGCAACCAAATTACCCTATTAAAAAATGGGGTATAGAGCTTAACAAAGAATTTTCAACAGAAGAAACTCGAATGGCCGAGAAGCACCTAAAGAAATGCTCGGCATCCTTAGTCGTCAGGGAAATGCAAATCAAAACAACCCTGAGATTCCATCTCACACCAGTCAGAATGGCTAAGATTAAAAACTCAGGTGATAGTAGATGCTGGCGAGGGTGTGGAGAAAGAGGAACACTCCTCCATTGTTGGTGGGACTGCAAGATGGTGCAACCACTTTGGAAATCAGTGTGGCGGTTCCTCAGAAAATTGGACATAGCATTACCCGAGGATCCAGCTATACCACTCCTAGGCATATACCCAGAAGGTGCTCGAACATATAATAAGGACATATGCTCAACTATGTTCATAGCAGCCTTATTTATAATAGC
>NW_021623127.1:0-7526 GCF_004785775.1 Grammomys surdaster | reverse complement strand
CAGAAGAATCCTGAAGTGTGGCGTGTTCTCCTTTTCGGCGAGGCGGCACGTCACAACTGGTGCCGAAACCCGGGACGAAGCCGGACGTCTCAGCATTTCATCCAGCATCGAGGGACCCTGTTAGCTCAACAGAGGATTCAGAACTGACGGCGCGAAAAAGTCTAGACGTCTTTCTGCAAGGTATGGTGAGTCCTGTTTATCTTGCTATTGCTATCCCCATTTGGGCTGCAATAGTTTTAGTGCTCTGCTTTAGTTTTAATTGGCATATACAAGATGTTGATCAGGTAGCTCCCTGGTTTGTATCCACGGGGTCCCTGTCTAAGGGCTCCTGGGGCAGACTTGGAGGTGATCTGATCAACAAAATAGAAGGAAGGAAGTTAAGACCAGGCACATGGCCTTTGTATAAAATGATTAGAGCCTGTATAGAGGATGCTAAGTGCCGAGACAAAGTAAGAGAGGGACAAAGAGCTTTAGCAGAGCATCAGGATAGCCTATCAGAAGCAGAAATGGAAGAGAGCGCTAAAGGAAAAAAAGAAAAAATTAAAAAGAAAGTAGCTACAAAAGAGGAACAGGAAGACAAAAGGAGAAAAGGAGTAAAGATGAGGGATAATTTTCCCTGGGAGAGAAACATAGAAAAGGAGAAAAGGCCTTAGAAAGATGTCAACAAAAAAGAGCTCTTAAATGTCTTTCTTTGTTGTCCGTCCTTGGCGCGCCAATGTCCATATGTGTTGTTTGTTTTTTGTCTAAGTGTATGTTCTATGTTGCATGTTTAAAAAGACAAGAATGGTTATATATCCAACTATTGGGCTACTTTAACTTTGTTTTAAAGGCAGTCTTAATATATACAGGCTGATAAGCTATCTACACCTATAGCTAAGAGTTGAGCTGAACTGAAAAGGCCTCTATATCCAGTTGAATAATTGCAAAGTTTGAAATTATATAAATATGAATCAGGAGAGCCTGGGTCCTCCAAGTGGCAACAGGATTTAGATAGAAAATAGTCCACTTTGAGGCGGAAGGATACCATTCACGTGGGCGACTGCCTCCGCAGAATAGAGAACAGTAAAAGCTGCTCTCCCCAATAAAAATTGATAGATACTGGGGCTGATGTAACAATTATTAGAAAACAAGAGTGCCTTTAACTTGGCGTTTATCTGATCCCTTATTCAACTAAAAGGAGTTGCTTATTCAGTTAAACCAAAAACAAAGTTCAAATTTAAGATTTATAAAATTAATGAGACATTACAGCCTGTCTTGCCTACGTCAGTTACCATTCTAGTAAATAAAATAATAAAATAATTTTACTATTATAAAATTAATTATAAAATTATAATATTAATATAAATTGATATTAATATAAAATTATATTATTAATTATAAAATTATTATAGATTTAAAAGATTGTTCCTTTACATCCTGGTAAAAGTGATGAGATTTAAATCCAATAAATTTATTAGTGGTTCTTGAGAGCCCATGAAACAATATCATTAAAGGGCTGACTCAAAGAATAATTAATAGAATATGCTTGAAGTGAGAGAGAAAGAAAGGAGCTTGAGAACATCCATCATCAAGTCATCAGTGGTTATTTAGCACAACAGAGGAGCTGCCTTTTAGGTTTTTCTCAAAGAAAAATTAGTAAATTTAAAATGATTTAGCAGCTACCCATGGGGCTAGAGAGAAAATAAAGTGATTAAGAAAAAACTTTTCAAAGACAACTGTGAGTTAGGTACTATGACAGCCCAGGGAAAGAGAGAGAAGTCAATAGTAGTGTAGAAAGGAGACTCAACTGGATGTGTTAAAAAATGAGTGTCAGCTTGCTTCACAAGATGTTCTACAGTATGAGACAGTCCCTGAGAGTTGTGGACATCATAGTGTGGCCTAGTATACTGTTTCTAGAGAGAGCATAACAAATGTACATTTTTACTATTCACATGGAGAGACATAAAACTTCATAATACAAATATAAGTAGCTCTCAAAAATTTATTTTTCCCATTATATATTAAACTAATTGCTCCCTATGTGAAAAAGAAAGTCTTGCCTTTCTTTCTTATGTGCAAGGCCCTGGGACTTGATCCCTGCACCACAAGGAGATCAAGAAGAGCTAAGGCTTTTAGACTGTTGCGGGTATCCTAGACTTTCATCTAATACAAGCTCAAAAAATTACAAACTACAACTTTTGTCTAGGGAGAGCTAGCTAGTCAGTAAGGGTGACCAATAAATCTCTCAGTGTAATTTATTCATTTTTTACGCCCTTACTCTAATACAATGAGTTTTTAATATTTAAAAATTCAGATTGTGACACAAAAAATTCCAATAAAAATAGATAATAAGGACTACAAGTGAGAAGGGAGGCCTCAGTTTCTCCAGCTTATCTTGAAGCTTTGCAGGCTCCTCCGCCTTTTCAGCCTGCCAATGTCATCATTAGGATGCTTTCCTCTGAAAAGCTAAGTGCTGCCAAAGAGTTGTTGGCTGAGCGGATAGGGACACTAGCATGCTGGCTTGGCTCATAGTGAGCAGGGCAGTGGTACTTTGCCCCCGACTTCTGAGTGGCAGGGGTCCTAGTAAGACAGTGCAGACAAGTAAACTAGAGTAGTAAATGGAAATAACTTTTCATCTTTAAGCTTGTCTCTCTGGTAGAGCTTCTGTCCTAAAGCTAAGAGTAGAAGCAAGATTGTAAAACATCCATCACCTGTGACATAGAACATAGACTTGCCACAGAACTGAAGCCATAGGAAAAGACGCCTTGAGAGAATCCAGAGACTGTTAGTGTTGTGTGCTTCCTGATGACCCTACCTGGTAAGATGTCTGTCATCAGCTCTGTCAGTTTCCAGTATACCAGCTAGTAGCACCTGTGCACAAGGACTACATCTGAAAACAGTAAGAGAAAGCCAGAGGCTAGGTGTGGCTGACAGGAAGCCTGCCAGCCTTGTGTGGGGCACATCTAAGCTGGAGATGGCTGACAGCGGCCTGTAGTTCTCTAGAGGGGAGGAAAATGGTTACATTCACAAGTTTGCATCTGCAGATATCCTTAAATCAGAGAAAAGGAGAGATGGCTCAGCCGTTAAAGGCTAGGCTCACAACTAAAAATATAAGAGTTCAATTCCCAGCAACCCATGGTGGCACACAATCATTTGTAGTGGGATCTAGTGCCCTCTTCTGGCTTACAGGCACACATACAAAAATTGGTTTACTTTTAATGACTCTTAAAAGTTGTTGTTGCCGGGCGGTGGTGGCGCACGCCTTTAATCCCAGCACTTGGGAGGCAGAGGCAGGTGGATTTCTGAGTTCAAGGCCAGCCTGGTCTACAGAGTGAGTTCCAGGACAGCCAGGGCTACACAGGGAAACCCTGTCTCAAAAAAACAAAAACAAAAACAAAAAAAAAAGTTGTTGTTAACAGATATTAATTGACTAAAACCTCATCTTAAACTTTCAAGAGAGATACAAAGCCTAATTTCCCTCGATGAAAGATAGATAACTTAATAAAGGTATAAGATAAGCTCTTGATCATTAAAAGATAAATTATATAGACCATGATACATTGTTGGCTGTTCACATTATTGCTACTCATGTGCTCACAACAGACCTTTAGCCAAAGAAACCATTAATGTGGTTTCATCCTTCTTCAGGTACAGTGTTAATACAAGATTATAAGATAAAATCCTGAAAATATTTTAGATGAAATGCTAATTCTTTATTCCAAAAATTAAGTTGGTTATTAGAAAATAATGATATTTGGCCTATTACTTGACAAAGTTTTAGACAAAATTGATAATCATTATCCATAAGACAAGTTACCATATTTACAGATGCCTCATCAATTTATTAGACAGTATATGTAATTATATCACATGTACATTTTCTTGAATTTTCCCCTACTTCAACACAAATAATTAAATTATGTGCTGTGGACACTGTATAAAATGCTGAAAAATCAAGCTTTCAATTGGTACACTCATAGCCAGCATATGGCTCATGGTTTGTAACTACTTAAAACTGTTGCCCTTTTAGATATTACTAATTCTCAAATTTTACAATTAATTATAAAAATACAACTTAATTTAAGAAACATGTACTGTTTCTTTATAAGACATTTAAGGGTTCATTGGATTGCTTAAAACCCAGGACAATGCCAAAACAGATTTGTATACCAGTCAAATTATAGACCATATAGAAACAATTGGCCATACAATCTTATTCTTTATATCATCAAAATAATAATAGCTTGAGACTATAATTTGCCCCTTTATCGAGAGAAAAGGCAACACATATTATCCAACATTGCCTTGAGGCCTAGAGTGCCTAGAAAAAGCCTAAAAATTCTCAACTTATACGTCTCAAAAGTTTGGACAATTTTGTCGCCAAATGGAGGTGACTCACCTGACAGGTCTACCATACAATCCTCAAAGACAAAACATTATAGAACGGGCTCATCACACTCTTAAATCTTATCTTTAAATTTGGACAGTCAGGGCCATTCGGCTGCTGACCGTCATTACTTAGAGCCTGATAGGCCAAAGGAGATGGTCAAGTGGAAGGATATCTTGACCAGACAATGGAAAGGCCTGGATCCTATAGGATCCAGGGGAGCGGTTTGTGTTTTTCCACAGGAAGAAGACAATCCATTTTGGCTACCAGAGCGACTAATGTGAAGACCGTGATGACTGAAGATGACACCCTGAAGAATTCATCTGCAGACGCTTCCAGTCCTAATTTGGATCCTCCAGATCTGGGTTCCTAGTATATGGGGAGAACAACGATGGGCTATATTATCTGCTTTTCCTAAACCCATACTTGTTAGACATGATGCCATGGTGTTTCCAAGATTCCTTACAACTAATAAAACCATGGGGCTGCCTTATCTTCCTTATGATAAAACGCATGCCCCCTGGGAGAAAATCGTTCCTTGCCTGAACGGGGTTCTCTCTGTTTCCAGATTACTGAGACAGGAAACTGTATAACTCTCTCGGAGAGAACCTTGGGGTGGTTTTATGAAAAGAAAAGCTGGGTTAAATTAACAACCAAAAAGAATAATAATGAAAAGGACTATAGTTATGTCAAAGAGTTCTCACATCCTTTTTACATCCAGCCGTTTGGATAGATAGAACATTTTTATCACCCAAACTTATTGATGGAGAACATCTTCGTTAACCTAAGGTCTCTCTCTTTTGTAGTCTAGAAGATGAGAGAGTTGTTCTGCCTTGGTCTGATTGTCAATCCAGAGTAACACGATGGGCAGATACCAATAAAACTTTTTCCTTGTCACCCAATATGCTGGGAGATCTTGGAGCTGATGCGATAATGAGAAAAGGTCCTTTTCTACAGAGCATTAGTATGAATCCTTTTCACAAATGGCTACTCTGTAGAGTTAATGGCAGTTGTACCGACCTCAACCCGCTAGCCTTTCTCCAGGGTGGAGAGGCAGAAAGAACATCCTTTACAGGAGTTATTAATGAAACTATGGTGAAACAGAGCTCAGATCCGATCCCTCAGTTGACAAATCCTATTCAGTTAATTACTGGAGTTAACAAGATTATTGTAAATCAAACGGTATTTTCACCTACTCCAGTGTGTGTCTTTCCACCTTTCTTGTTTATTCTTTCAAACTCCTCATTTGAAAAATGCACTAATGATTCATGCATGATGTCTCAGTGTTGGGCGGTTGAACAAGCTAAACGTGCCATGGTTGCCAGAGTGCCACGATGGGTTCCTGTTTCTGTTGAAACACCCTCTATTCTATCATTATTCAGACAAAAAAGAGACTTTGGCATAACTGCAGCCATAATGACGGCGATATCAGTTAGTGCCATTGCAGCTACAGCTGCTGAGATTGCTATGACAACCAAAGTTCAAACAGCAGCAGCTTTAAATCAGCTGTCCGCTACAGTGACAGAGGCACTCTACGAGTGCTGAATTGAAAGGCAAATTGATGATTGTTAATTAGCGCCTAGATTTGGTAAAAGAAAGATTAGACATTCTTTTTCAATTGGCACAATTGAGATGTGAAAGAAAACTGGGAACACTCTGTATTACTAGTGTTCAATATGAAAACTTTATTCGAACAGCTAATTTATCCAGACAATTGTCTCATTACATAACAGGAGAATGGTCAGAAGGATTTGATGAACTCCTTGAGAAGTTGCGAGTAGCGGTGATGGCCATCAACTTAACATGCATGGACCTGTCGCTGACTGAAAGACCTTCTTCCTGGATTTCTTCAGCCTTCCCCTTCTTTAAGGAGTGGGTGGGAGTAGGCCTGTTTGGTACAACCCTGTGTTGCAGATTAGTGTTCATACTCTGGTTGGTTTACAAGCTCAGAGATCAACAGAAACGTGACAAAGCCGTGATTACCCAAGCACTTGTGGCCTTAGAACAAGGTTCATCTCCCGAAATCTGGTTATCTAGGTTAAAGAAATAGCGAGCAAACAGATCCATCAGCTGCTACACCCCAAGGGCTCAGCCCATTACATTGGGTCGATGAGGAGTTTTAGCCTGACTGGTCTTGTCTGTGTAGCTCTGGTACCTGAATTTTGAGACAAACAGCCCTTGCACCCCTAGGAGATAACTCCATTGCACAGGGATGGGTGTTTGCATCTCTTTCGATTTCCCTAGCCTTTGCACCCAGAGGACTTGTTTCCATTGCACCTGGTAAGGTAGGGGAGACTGTATCAAACTATTAGTCCTTGATCGCTTATTCCCCCATGATAGAATTTGCTTGATCGGGCTTGAGTTTGAGTCATATTGGTACTGTGCCAGACAGACCAAGGGCAACTCCATCTTTTCGTCTCCAGGCCAGCTGCCATTGGTCCCAACGACGGGAATAGGTTGATGCCATATGCCAGAACTACACTACGAGCTGTGAGTTTACCCCATGATGGGCATTACGAGTGGCCACAACCTGGGTGCACATTCTTGCTGGCAAGAATGCCAGGTGTGGGTGCAACCCTCGTAGCCTAAGACAGGGAGCTCACCATTTTTTGGTGCTGGCTATGGAAGAACGTCAACTAGCCTAAGACACGGGAAATGGCCAGTGCCTGTGATTCTCATTTAAAACAAAAAAGGGGAGAAGTAGAGAGCCGTGAAAGGCAGAGACAGCGCTGGCAATCCGATGCTCTCACAAGTTCTATAATTTATTGCCTTTGTGTAAGGGGAAAGCACAGAAAGTCACAGCCCATCCCGGGGCATATAAGATTTTATGGGCAATTAACCAACCAGATGTGTACACGTCGCTCCAGGGGGTATTTAACAGGGGGTATTTAACCAGGAACCCTGAGTGATAGTCCTCCACACTTCCCAGGGCTCGGGTTCCCATTGCAAGGGACATAAGTGTAGAAGGTCTCACAACTGTTTAACTGCCTTAAACACCTTACTAGTAGAACAGTGGGCTTGATCGGCAAAATAACAGTTGGAAATTTGTTGTAACAATATAATAAAGAAGGGGGAGATGTTGGGAGCCGCGTACGCCATTCAACAATGGCGCGGCTCCGTGTGGGAGCCGCATACGCCAATTGTCAATGGCGCGGCTCCG
>NW_021623126.1:0-1849 GCF_004785775.1 Grammomys surdaster | reverse complement strand
AAAAAGGACAGCATTTTCAACAAATGGTGCTGGTTCAACTGGAAGACAACATGTAGAAGAATGAAAATTGATCCATTCTTATCCCCTTGTACAAAGCTCAATTCTAAGTGGATAAAGGACCTCCACATAAAACCAGATACACTGAAACTAATAGAAGAGAAGGTGGGGAAAAGCCTCGAATACTTGGGCACAGGGGAAAAGTTCCTGAACAGAACTCCAATGGCATATGCTCTAAGATCGAGAATTGACAAATGGGACTTCATAAAATTGCAAAGTTTCTGTAAGGCAAAGGACACTGTCAATAGGACAAAACGACAACCAACAAATTGGGAAAAGATCTTTACCAATCCTTCATCTGATAGAGGGCTAATATCCAATATATACAAAGAACTCAAGAAATTAGACTCCAGACAACCAAATTACCCTATTAAAAAATGGGGTATAGAGCTTAACAAAGAATTTTCAACGGAAGAAACTCGAATGGCCGAGAAGCATCTAAAGAAATGTTCAGCATCCTTAGTCGTCAGGGAAATGCAAATCAAAACAACCCTGAGATTCCATCTCACACCAGTCAGAATGGCTAAGATTAAAAACTCAGGTGATAGTAGATGCTGGCGAGGGTGTGGAGAAAGAGGAACACTCCTCCATTGTTGGTGGGACTGCAAGATGGTGCAACCACTTTGGAAATCAGTCTGGCGGTTCCTCAGAAAATTGGACATAGCATTACCCGAGGATCCAGCTATACCACTCCTAGGCATATACCCAGAAGATGCTCGAACATATAACAAGGACATATGCTCAACTATGTTCATAGCAGCCTTATTTATAATAGCCAGGAGCTGGAAAGAACCGAGATGTCCTTCAACTGCGGAATGGATTCAAAAAATGTGGTATATTTACACAATGGAGTATTACTCAGCTATTAAAAACAATGAATTCGAGAGGTTCCTTGGTAAATGGATGGAACTAGAAATTATCATCCTGAGTGAGGTAAGCCAATCACAAAAGAAGACACATGGTATTCACTCACTGATTATTGGATATTAGCCTAGAACCTTGAAATGCCCAAGATGCAACTCACAGGCCACATGAAGTCCATAAAGAAGGAAGACCAAGTGAGGGTGATTCGGTCCTGCTTAGAAGGAGCAACAAAATACTCAAGGGAGCAAATATGGAGACAAAGTGAGGGACAGAAACTGAAGGAGGGGCCGTCTCAAGACCACCCCACCTGAGTATCTATCCCATGTGCAATCACCAAAGGTAGATGCTGATGTGGAAGACAGGAAGTGCATGCTGATAAGAGCCTGATATGGATATCTCCTCAGAGGCCTTCAAGAGTCAGACATATTCAGAGGCAGATGCTCACAACTAGCCATTGAACTGATCATGGGGTTCTCAATAGAGGAGTTAGAGTGAAGACTGAAGGAGCTGAAAGGGTTTGTGGCACCATGAGGAGAGCAACAATACCAACCAACCACAGCTCCCAGGGTCTAAACCACCAGCCTGGGAGCACTTAGGGGGGGATCCAGGGCTTCAGCTGAATATGTAAAAGTGGAGGGCCCTGCTGGGCATAGGTGGAAGAAGAGAACCTTGACCTCATGAAGGCAGGATGTCCCAGGGGGTGGGAATTTTGAGGGTGGGGAAGTGGGAGTGGGGGGGTGTAGATAGAGGTTACATCCACAGAGAAGAAGGAGGAGGGGCGAGGGGATTGGGAGTTCCGAGGGGGTGGTGGTGGATGGGGTAAGGGGACAACATTTGAAATGTAAGTAAATCATCCAATAAAAAAAACAAACAAACAAAAAAAAAGAAATACCTCCCGTCACATAATAATCAAAACATCAGATGTACA